>NC_054707.1:25462592-25705092 GCF_016097555.1 Gigantopelta aegis
CTACACCTTGCCATAATCACTATTCTAAAACTACACCTTGCCATAATCACTATTCTAAAAATATGCCTTATCATAACCAGTATTCTAAAACAGCTATGTCTTGTCATAACAAGGACCAACCAGTATTCTAAAAATATGCCTTGTCATAACCAGTATTCTAAAACTATGCCTTGTAATGATCACTATTCTAAAACTACACCTTGCCATAATCACTATTCTAAAACTACACCTTGCCATAATCACTATTCTAAAACTACACCTTGCCATAATCACTATTCTAAAAATATGCCTTATCATAACCAGTATTCTAAAACAGCTATGTCTTGTCATAACAAGGACCAACCAGTATTCTAAAAATATGCCTTGTCATAACCAGTATTCTAAAACTATGCCTTGTAATGATCACTATTCTAAAACTACACCTTGCCATAATCACTATTCTAAAACTACACCTTGCCATAATCACTATTCTAAAACTACACCTTGCCATAATCACTATTCTAAAACTACACCTTGTCATAACCAGTATTCTAAAACTACACCTTGTCATAATCACTATTCTAAAACTACACCTTGCCATAATCACTATTCTAAAACTACACCTTGTCATAACCAGTATTCTAAAACTACACCTTGTCATAATCACTATTCTAAAACTACACCTTGTCATAACCAGTATTCTAAAACTACACCTTGCCATAATCACTATTCTAAAACTACACCTTGCCATAATCACTATTCTAAAACTACACCTTGTCATAACCAGTATTCTAAAACTACACCTTGCCATAATCACTATTCTAAAACTACACCTTGCCATAATCACTATTCTAAAACTACACCTTGCCATAATCACTATTCTAAAACTACACCTTGTCATAACCAGTATTCTAAAACTACACCTTGTCATAACCAGTATTCTAAAACTACACCTTGCCATAATCACTATTCTAAAACTACACCTTGTCATAATCAGTATTCTAAAACTACACCTTGTCATAATCACTATTCTAAAACTACACCTTGCCATAATCACTATTCTAAAACTACACCTTGTCATAACCGGTATTCTAAAACTACACCTTGTCATAACCAGTATTCTAAAACTACACCTTGCCATAATCACTATTCTAAAACTACACCTTGTCATAACCAGTATTCTAAAACTACACCTTGTCATAATCACTATTCTAAAACTACACCTTGTCATAACCAGTATTCTAAAACTACACCTTGCCATAATCACTATTCTAAAACTACACCTTGTCATAATCACTATTCTAAAACTACACCTTGCCATAATCACTATTCTAAAACTACACCTTGCCATAACCAGTATTCTAAAACTACACCTTGTCATAATCACTATTCTAAAACTACACCTTGTCATAATGACTATTCTAAAACTACACATTGTCATAACCAGTATTCTAAAACTACACCTTGCCATAATCACTATTCTAAAACTACACCTTGTCATAATCACTATTCTAAAACTACACCTTGCCATAACCAGTATTCTAAAACTACACCTTGTCATAAAAACTACACTATTCACTAAAAACTACACCTTGTCATAATCACTATTCTAAAACTACACCTTGTCATAATCACTATTCTAAAACTACACCTTGTCATAATCACTATTCTAAAACTACAATCACTATGCCATAACCAGTATTCTAAAACTACACCTTGCCATAATCACTATTCTAAAACTACACCTTGTCATAAAAACCACCTTGTATTCTAAAACTACACCTTGCCATAATCACTATTCTAAAACTACACCTTGCCATAATCACTATTCTAAAACTACACCTTGCCATAATCACTATTCTAAAACTACACCTTGTCATAACCAGTATTCTAAAACTACACCTTGCCATAATCACTATTCTAAAACTACACCTTGTCATAACCAGTATTCTAAAACTATGCCTTGTAATGATCACTATTCTAAAACTACACCTTGCCATAATCACTATTCTAAAACTACACCTTGCCATAATCACTATTCTAAAAATATGCCTTATCATAACCAGTATTCTAAAACAGCTATGTCTTGTCATAACAAGGACCAACCAGTATTCTAAAAATATGCCTTGTCATAACCAGTATTCTAAAACAGCTATGTCTTGTCATAACAAGGACCAACCAGTATTCTAAAAATATGCCTTATCATAACCAGTATTCTAAAACAGCTATGTCTTGTCATAACAAGGACCAACCAGTATTCTAAAAATATGCCTTATCATAACCAGTATTCTAAAAATATGCCTTGTCATAACCAGTATTTAAGAACTATGCCTTGCCATAATCACTATTCTAAAACTATGCCTTGTCATAACCAGTATTCTGTTAGAACCAAAATTTGTCTTTAGTCAAAACTGAAAATGATGGTGTAAACAAAGACAGTTCTGCTTCGTAAGTGTACAGTTACGGCTATGTAAATGTTGCGTGTGATACGGTTATGGAGTATGATAGTTAAATCAAACAGGTTCCTCACGTTCCTATCAGCTGGGTGCTGCCACGCGGAAAACAACGGATGCTTTGGTTGTTTCACCTCTAGTCGAGTGTAGTATCTCAACAAGTCGAATCCCTGTGAGAGAAAGGAAAGGAATCTTTGTGTAATAACATTTAAGGCCACCACGACTTATTATGAAAGTAGTTTTTTAAACAAAATATCTTACATACAATGGTCCCAAACGTAACCATACCATATGTAATAGCCTATATAATATTTTCATAAAGGCTAATTATTTTTATTTATTACCCACAACACAGCGAATGTTTTGTTTAACGACACCACTAGAGCACAACAACACATAAACATTCTGTAATAGCAAAAGTAAAAAGAAGCTCTCATAATTTAAATATTGAAACTGAAAGATATAAAAATCAGAAGGGGGATTTAGCTAAGTCAGTTGGTTGCTCGCTTGAGGTGCTGGCGTCGCTGGTTCGAACCACCTCGGTGGACCCATTTAACTGACTGTTTTTTTTTACTCTTTCCAACCAGTGTACCACAACTGGACAATGGCCGTGGTATGTGCATTCCTGTCTGTGGGAAAGTGCATATAAAAGATCCCTTGCTGCATTAGAAAAATGTAGCAGGTTTCCTCTGATGACTACGAGTCGGAATAACCATATGTTTGACATTCAATAACCGATGATTAATTAATCAATGTGCTCCAGTGGTGTTGTTAAACAAAACAAACAAACTTTTTATATAAAAATCATTATCCCCATATTTCATGAGAAGAAATATACTGCCCTTTTCGTCCAAATATTATTGAGACAGAAATGCACTTTACAGACTTTTTACTGAATTGTAACAAACTTCATGAATTAAGAAATACGTATTTACAAGACTTAATCATTAAAAATAACTATACACAAAAAATACTGGATAATTTTGTTACATCCACATAAGCTAATCAGTTTGATATGCAGTAGTCCTTCCCATTGATAATAGTACATACCTAAAATATATATATATATATATATATATATATATATATATATATATATATATATATATATACCGGCTGTGGAGCACTGGACAATTTAATAGGCTTACTTTGGATCTACTTAGAAGGAATCGAGTTTAACCTTTTCGCACTATGCAGTTCAGCGTAAATATGTGTTCAAAATTATTTAAATTAGTAAATATTAAAACAAGTTCAAATAATGATTTATGTCACTTTTGAGACGTACTAGGTTGTCTATGATGCTATGATTTTTGCTGAAGCCACTCTGGAAATCAATAATTAAATTATTATTAGTGTGTCAGCCGGTTATTTACCATGGTTTTCATGGTTTTGTTATATAGTCAAGTTAAGTCATAGGGTTTAACGTGCACATTCAGAGCAAGCTGTTTTAGCTCACGCCTGCCATGGTCAACGGTTGAGGTGGAGAGAGAGGGGATCGCGCGCACTGACAGGTGCAAGGGAGCACCAGCACCAACCGAGGTCGATAACAGGCTATGGAATTTGGAATGTCCCGTAGGATTAATGCCAATTGGAAAATGTGCGCAATATGAATGAAGGAATTTTGGCTATATATGATTTGGAACTTAGTTTGCCGAGAGTAGCTCGTTATTAGGACCTAGTTGATGTCGAGGTGTCTCCCTGGGTTGTCCATAAGTGCCCTTATAAGGGCCTGATCTATTCAGATCGTGTATTATATAGATCATAGTTGCAAATGTATCAAATACTGTGGGAGGTATTTTGATGGTTAGTGTAACAAACATTCTTACCCTTGGTAAACGTTTGCTTGGCATTTTATACGTCGTCCAATGGAAAAAAATGCACAGCTATGTTATTTATAGTCTTAACCTTTGCAGATCTTGTATGAACATTTCATTACATAGTGTTATGCAGTAAGTTTGATTTTGCATAACAATGATAAAAAACGAGTGTTACCTTCGGAAGATTATTGGCTGGCAATTCCATGGTTGCATTCAATGCGATATTTTCTCCTGGGTTCAACTTTGAGATTTCGCATCGGTATTGTCTACAAGGATACTCATCACATGTCTGAAATAAACGCACGTGTGCCAGTAGTTTAATTTGTAATGGCTGATGCTTTCATTCACACATCACAAGAGAAAGCGAGTGACATACGTTCGAAAACAACATGAGTTGTAACATAAACCCTATTTTGATCAGAACGAGTATAGTATTATATTTATTACAACACACATTATTAAAAAAATTACTTCCAAAACACAAAATAAGCCAGCAATGGGAATGCAGAGAGCCAAGACTAGGGAAGATGTCATTTTTACATGACCTATTTAGCCATTTATCAATGCATTCCTATGCCACACACGTCTCAATGAAGTTTATACAATCAATACTATAAATATATTTAAGGATAAACAAAAGCATTCAAACATGAGTTGCGTTAAAATTAGGTGACTAATTATAATTATAAAAAACTGACGGCAAGTATTTTTCGGCAGAGTTCATTAGCTGGTCTTGAGTCATGACCTCTCAAAATACGTATCCCACCATAAGAGATATGAAAATAGCCCATGGGTATATCCGCCACCACAGTGTAATAAACTAAATTACAGTATACATAATTATTGAGATATTTTGTATTTGTTTGAAAATGATAATACGTTTTTAATCAAATATTAATCTCAGCTATTCCTTTCCATTCATTTCATTATTTTCATTCTTATGTATATAATAAGGTGAAAATACGGCGTTTTCGGCACATATCTCAGATATCTGAGCTGTCTGTCCAGGTCACAAGTAGAGCTTAGTGTGTAGCTGGTTTAGAGAACCAGTCTACCTGGTATCTTCCTACTGAGCTGGACATATTTAACTCAGCATTAGTAGGTAGTAGACCGACCTCGGTGGCGTCGTGGTTTGGCCATCGGTAACATTTTTCAGCTTAATCATCCATTTCTGCTTCACACTAAATGTTCGATTACGTCATTTGAGAATTTCCCTATAAAAATAGACCGTAAACTTGTATTATTTTGGACCGGCCTCGGTGGCGTCGTGGTTAGGTCATCGGTCTACATGCTGGTAGGTACTGGGTTCGGATCCCAGTCGAGGCATGGGATTTTTAATCCAGATACCGAGTCCAAACCCTGAGTGAGTGCTCCGCAAGGCTCAATGGGTAGGTGTAAACCACTTGCACCGACCAGTGATCCATAACTGGTTCAACAAAGGCCATGGTTTGTGCTATCCTACCTGTGGGAAGCGCAAATAAAAGATCCCTTGCTGCTAATCGGAAAGAATAGCCCATGTAGTGGCGACAGCGGGTTTCCTCTCAAACTCTGTGTGGTTCTTAACTATATGTCTGACGCCATATAACCGTAAATAAAACGTGTTGAGTGCGTCGTTAAATAAAACATTTCTTTCTTTCTTTAGTAGGTAGTAGGATACGAACTCAGTGCCTACCATACTTAAAGTTAATAATTTCACAAACACGCCACGAAGGCCAGTACCAAATGCGTATTTAATATTTTAAATAAAACCTCTTGCTGCTTATCACAACCAAACTAACCATGTCCCATCTCACATACTGCTCAACCAAGATTTGACCTGCACAAACTATACAAACTAGTGGTTTGCCTACCAAGTACAGTTGTATTTGAACGTTAGCTGATGTAAGCAGTGAAATGTTGTATTCTATTCTCTCTCCGATATGAGCTTGAAAATATTAAAATCCATTGTCTCAAAATGATTGAAAACAGTAAATTACAACTAACAATATCACCGATGTTTCCACCATTGGTGTCCAGGTTTTGCGCTGATCGTTTCCGTCGTTTGGGACGAATCGATGGAAGTCCTCCCCGTGACGTAGACGTTGTGGTGACGACTGTTGTACTGCTAGTGTCCTCACCAATTTCACTCTCTGACAAGACTGCTGAACAAAACTCTTCTCTTCCGTCGTCGTGTCGAATCTAGAAAAGAAAATTATGTTGGTGTCTTCAGTTTCAATAAAAATGTAAGTTTACTATGTATACAAAGTTTTCCACTGTTTTGTTTTGTTTAACGACACCACTAGAGCACATTGATTGATTAATCATCGGCTATTGGATGTCAAACATTTGGTAATTCTGGCACGTAGTCATCAGAGGAAATCCAATATATTTTTCCTAATGCAGCAAGGCATCTTTTATATGCACTTTCCCGCAGACAGGAAAGCACATACCACGGCATTTGTCCAGTTGTGGTGCACTGGATGGAACAAGAAAAAATCAGCTGAATGGATCCACCGAGGTGGTTCGATCCTGCGACGCAAGCATCTTAAGCGAGCACTCAACCGACTGAGCTAAATCCCGCCCCCGTGATTGTATCAAAACATATATGTGTAACTTGTGGCGTATCCAGATAATGCACCGAATTACCATGTCCTTATTAAGCATTTCTTTCGACAGCTCAAACCAAAACACCCGGCATGCGTCCAGTAAATTCAGTCTGGGTTCCTTGTCGGCAATGGGTACTCTCAACCAAATGTTCTGTTAGTGAAACGTCTGTCTGTGAAAAACCCATGTCGTCAGGAGGTTTGTCACTGGAACGTCTGCTGGCGAAACACCAGGGTACTAGCACATAATTATTGATGACCAACCTTGACCACTGTACTAGTAACTAGCTCCTGGGAGGACGTGAAGGTGGGGACATCTACCAGGATGGACGTTCTAGGCAAGAAACTGGGTCCCGTGTTGGTGATGACGTATCGGTGTAAGAGAGTCAAGTGGCGAGTTTCCAGCTGAGATTCTAACAGTCGAATGTCATCCTGAACAGCGCTGTAATGAACATTATCAGTCTGCTAATAAAACATTCAAACGTCATCGTCAGTAGCACAATCAAAATATAAACTATTAGTTGATACAGATTGTTAGTGATCAATTCCGCTATAGATCTAATGATATATTAATGTTCGATCAGAATATTCGAATATTCGCTCGGTAATTTTCTATTCAAAATATTCGAATAGTACTTTCAAGTATTCAAAGAGAAAAGGACTGTAAATGAGATGGGTAATGCTACTTTGTATAACATTATATTATCTGTCCTGTATGCTGCTTGTCATGTGCATTCAATCGGGAACATGAAGCATGTAATAATTTGATACCAATCATTCAGTAATACTAGTCGTCTAGTTTAGAAGTCCAAATGTATAGCTAGGTTAGCTACCAGTTACTCTTTATTACGATTGTTATATCCTTTCTGTCCTAACGAATTGAATATTGCTTTTAATTTCTCGTTTTAACACTAATAATTTTTAAAATATAGAAGCTTCTAAAAAGATTAGTAGATTCGACGACGCATTGGTCATGTCATTAAGTTTAAGACTAAGAGAGTGGTTCGTGCTGGATTCGTACCCGTCTTCGTTTCATCCCATTCTCAATGTACGAGTGTTAAATGGGAGTAAACCTTACACATCGGCCAGTGTTCCACGGAGAGTATATCACACATCGTGATGATATGTGCTATCATGTCTGTGCGAAACTATTTATAAATAATTATTTGCTGTTTATAGCAAACAAATTTGTCTCCCATGGAAGCAGCAGTTTCGTTTCTGTGACACTCATTAATTAAACTTCGTCCTCTACTTTCAATTAATTTTTAACAAATACATATATTTTGTTATTTTCTTTCAATAAGACTATATATAGTTGAGCATAAGCGTTTGGGGGATGTGTCAAATAAGGAATTTGTTCAACAGTAATCGGTCTATGATACACAGTTCCCTACTCGTTGCAGAGGGAATCATATCTCCCTCCTAGAATCGCCCCGGTCTCGTGCGTCTAATGATCCTGTGGTTTTGTCAGTTCGATTTAAGAAGTAGTCTAAACACACCTAGTAATGTAAATATTTGTCACTAAACACACCTAGTAATGTTAATATTCGACACTAAACACACCTAGTAATCTTAATATTCGCCACTAAATACATCTAGTAATGTTAATATTCACCACTAAACACACCTAGCAATCTTAATATTCGCCTCTAAACACACCTAGTAATCTTAATATTCGCCACTAAACACACCTAGTAATGTTAATATTCGTCACTAAACATACCTAGTAATCTTAATATTCGCCACTAAACACACCTAGTAATCTTAATATTCGCCACTAAACACACCTAGTAATGTTAATATTCGTCACTAAACATACCTAGTAATCTTAATATTCTTAATATTCGCCACTAAACACTAAATCTTTATATTCGTCACTAAACACACCTAGTAATGTTAATATTCGCCACTAAACACATCTAGTAATCTTAATATTCGTCACTAAACACACCTAGTAATCTTAACATTCGCCACTAAACACACCTAGTAATCTTAATATTCGCCACTAAACACACCTAGTAATTTTAATATTCGCCACTAAATACATCTAGTAATCTTAATATTCGCCACTATACACATCTAGTAATCTTAATATTCACCACTAAACACAACTAGTACTGTTAATATTCGTCACTAAACACACCTAGTAATCTAATATTCACCACTAAACACAACTAATAATGTTAATATTCGTCACTAAACACACTTAGTAATATTAATATTCACCACTAAACACACCTAGTAATCTTAATATTCGCCACTAAACACACCTAGTAATCTTAATATTCGCCACTAAACACACCTAGTAATCTTAATGTTCGCCACTAAACATACCTAGTAATCTTAATATTCGCCACTAAACACACCTAGTAATCTTAATATTCGCCTCTAAACATACCTAGTAATCTTAATATTCGCCACTAAACACACCTAGTAATCTTAATATTCGCCACTAAATACATCTAGTAATCTTAATATTCACCACTAAACACACCTAGTAATCTTAATATTCGCCACTATCCTCACATCGACGCTGGCCTCCACGCGATCGTCTGCTACGTTCGTCTCGTTGCTCGACGTCTGCGCGACGGCTTGCACGGACACTGACGGCTGGGTGGTGGAGATGCCGTGAGAATCGAGTGAGATGGTGAACCTGACGCTGTCATTCCGTACCACAGGGCGGATCACCTCACAGCGGTACATGTACGTAGCATCGGGGTCCAGCACATCCGTACACAGCACGGGAAACCTGAGGACGGAAGAAGAAGTTCGTTTTGTTTAATGACACCACTAGAGCACGTTGATTTATTAATCATCGGCTATTCGATGTCAAACATGGTCAATTTTGACAGCAATAGAGAGGAAACCCGCTACATTTTTTTTTCATTAGTAGCAAGGGATCTTTTATATGCACCTAATATCCCACAGACAGGATAGTGCATGCCACGGTCGTGGTGTACTGGCTGGAACGAGAAATAGCCCAATGGGCCCGCCGACGGGGATCGATCCCAAACCGATGGCGCATCAAGCGAGCGTTTTACCACTGGGCTACATCCCGCCCCTCCTGAGGACGGTGCAATAATGAAACCAATCTTGATAGGGGTTAGAAAGCTGACCAAGGTAGAATCAATATTGGCTAGTTCAAGTAGTAAAGATAAACCATTATTGTTTTCAAATACTAGTGCATTATGTCTAACAGCTTGTTCCACCAGTGCACTACAACTGGTCGAAGGCCGTGGTATGTGTTTTTTCTGTCTGTGGGAAAGTGCATATAAAAGATTCCTTTTTGCATTAGAAATGTGCACGTTAAACATTCTGACCTGACCAGACCTGATTAGGAAAACACGTGCTAAAATTACCAAATGTTTGACATCCAACAGCCGATCAATGTGTTCTAGTGGTGTCGTTAAACAAAACAAACTTTTTTATATCTAACAGATAATTATGTTCGTATATGATATGGGCAAGTAAACAATTCTATGCGAGTACTGATACACGTAACATGCTTCAAAATATTGGAAAGCATTTATCGGTTGCAACAACAAGCAATGAATACAGATATCTAGGTATGTCAATACTAATAATGTTTTTAATTAATAGGCTTTTCGCTCATTAATCTAGGGTCTTCAGTTACATTAATTATTAGTTCTGTAGCAAAGTACATACTCACCATATTCCTAATTTTAATACAGATGAAATAGTATTTTCAAAGGTTTTGCCTCGTTTTTATGTTTGGCCCATTTCATCAACATATTTTATTCAGTTTTAACTGTTACATATTAAATGCGCAGACCAAAGCCTGTGAAAAAGGACACTAAGCTTAGTTAATCTACAAAACCTGCAACACACATTTGGATAAGGTCATAACAAAGAAAAGCTAAAGTCTGTGATGTTTAGACGGAGAAATACCACCTAAAAATAACTAGAGTTTGTCTCGATAACCATTACTTCTCAGACGAACGTGCGTTTTTAGAATAATGAAAGATGTATTTTGGGGTATTGCAAAATCCTGGATTACCAGAACCAGAACCAGAAAGAAAGAAAGAAATGTTTTATTTAACGACGCACTCAACACATTTTATTTACGGTTATGTAGCGTCAGACATATGGTTAAGGACCACGCAGATACTTAGAGAGGAAACCCGCTGTTGCCACTTCATGGGCTACACTTTTTGATTAGCAGCAAGGGATATTTTATATGCACCATCCCACAGACAAGGTAATACATACCACGGTCTTTGAAATACCAGTCGTGGTGCACTGGCTAGAACGAGAAATAGCCCAATGGGTCCACCGACGGGGATCGATCCCGGACCGACCGCGCATCAAGCGAACGTTTTACCACTGGGCTACGTCCAGCCCCTACCAGAACCACTTCAGATGTACGAAAATTAATATTCTAAATAATAAAATGTAAGTACTTCTAATTTAAATTATCAAAAACGGCTTTAATAGTGAAACATACGTCATAGTATTTAAAAACTAGGGTCTGTCACTTTAATCAACTACTATTTATACTCGACGTTCATAGCTTACAGCGGGTCAGAATTAACGGTCTGGTACTGGAGTGTCCCTGTCCACGTCACACTGATCACGTTGGCGAATGCGTCCTCGCCGTTGTTCACCAGCTCAAACTCCAGATAGATGGTTTTAGTCTTGTTGATGATGACGTAATCTTCTGGGTTTGACATCTTCACGGACAGAAGGAGACGCAGATCAGCGTTACATTGACCATCTTCCCCACATTCGATTTTGAAAGCTATCTGTTCAGAGAAAACAAATTTTCAAATGCAGGAATAAAGAGCAGATTGATGTATTAATCATCGACTATTGAATGTCAAACATTTGATCATTCTGACACGTAGTCATCAGAAGGAAACTACATTTTTCCATTAGTAGCAAGGGATATTTTATATGCACTTCCCACACAGGACAGTACATACCACGGACTTTGATATACCAGTCGTGAGGCACTAATTGGAACGAGGGAAATGAAATGGATCCGCAACAAGGATTCAACTCTATGACCCAATCATGCACCTCAAGTAAGCCCTCTACCCTGGACGACAATTGACTGTTGGAATATGTATTGCAGTATGCTAGAATATTTAGTAAACATAGAGAAAAAAATCAATAAGTAACTCGTTATATATAACCGTACCACACATGTCGGAATGAATTTTGCACTGAGCGAGTGATGATGCAACCCCTGCAATTAAGAAAATGTCCACGGCAAAAAAAACAATATGCCATAGAAAAATATCGAATATAGTTTAAGGCAAAGAAAGTGCCGTGGAGAATTAAAAACTCCACAACAATCTCCACGGCATTGCCGATTCCCGTGGGCAATTGCAGGGGTTGATAATGTAAATGATTTATATTGATAAAAGAAGGCTGAGAGATTTGTAGGTTGTTATGAGAAGACATGTTCGTTAATTACGTTTCTGAATTCGCTTCTAACGCTTTGAAAATAGATTGGAGGGGAATGAAGGACTGTTACCCCTCTTCAAATTTTGACGGTCCTGCTTGATTAATAACATCCAAAGTGTTCTTAATGTTTCAAACCAGGGCTGAAAACAAAGGACTCATTGCAAAAATGAAAAACATCCTTGGTCACTCTAAGTAATCATGATACATCATGTGTTTTTCTTTTGTCGTTAGTACCACTGCCAGCTTGTCAAATATAACGTTGCAAGATTGTTTTTATTCCACACAAATATGACCTATGTATACGATCAAATCATGCAGACGCATTACATTTCATTCTCTGGTCCCGTACTTTGAGAGTCTAGACTCAAGATTAATAGTCTGAGATTTTAACATCAAGGCAAAGCATCGTACAAATGGCATGTGTGTGACGTTATTACATATTTGAGTCAAGACTCTAAAGTTGTTGGGGTTCTTTTGGGTTTTTTTTTGTTGTTGTTGTTGTTGTTGTTTTTTGGTTTTTTAAGACTCTAAAGTTGGGTGCCGTATTAAAAAAAAACTATCTCAACACAGTTTAAATTACATCTGACCCTAACCCTTCCTTAAGGTTTTCGCACATGTCAAAAAAAATGCTTCATGTTAAAACATTAAATATAATTACTTGCATCACAAAAGACATTAAACCTACACCATTTCTTAACTACTGGATACCTTTAACTTTGTTGAACTGTACTTCTAGCTATATAGCAAACCGAATAAACAAGTACTAGCTAGTGTATATATATATATATATATATATATATATATATATATATATATATATTAATAAATAATTCTTATTACATCCTTCTCTATCCGCCTGTTTCGAGTAATGTTCATGATGGGTTGGATATCTGACATCGGGTCGGCTGGTTGAGCGAGTACGAAATCAGCGACCACGTGGACTAACGGAAATATATCTCGATCACGTTGTTCCTGAAATAAACAACAAAAAAGGAAAATAATATTTGTCTTAACGTCAATCCAGCATTGTTTTAACTGTGGTAACATGTGAAGGACCAACTCACCGGTATCGTAAAGGCATTGTAAATGACATGACTAACTCACCGGTATTGTAATGACATTGTAAGTGTGACATGACCTAATCACTGGTATTGTAAAGGTACTGTAAGTGTGACAGAACCAACTCATCGGTATTGTAAAGCCATTGTAATTGACATGACTAACTCATCGGTATCGTGAAGGCATTGTATGTGAGACATGACTAACTCACCGGTATTGTAAAGGCATTGTAAGTGTGATATGACTCACTAATAACGTAAAGGCATTGTAAGTGTGACAGTTTGACTCAGCGGTAACGTAAAGGCATTGTAAGTGTGACAGGTTTGACTCACCGGTAACGTAAAGGCATTGTAAGTGTGACAGGTTTGACTCACCGGTAACGTAAAGGCATTGTAAGTGTGACAGGTTTGCCTCATCGGTAACGTAAAGGTATTGTAAGTGTGACAGGTTTGACTCACCGGTAACGTAAAGGCATTGTAAGTGTGACAGGACTAACTCACCGGTAACGTAAAGTCATTGCAAGTGTGACAGGTTTGCTCACCGGTAACGTAAAGGCATTGTAAGTGTGACAGGACTAACTCACCGGTAACGTAAAAGCATTGTAAGTGTGACAGGACCCCGTTTCTCCCGTCACGCTGATGGTGTTCGATGCAGTGCTGGAGAGTCCTGTGGTTGTGTTGGCCCTGACGCGCCTGCGATCGACCGACTTCCCAGCATCCAGTGTCAGGTTGTATCTCACATCTACATGTACATGTACAGACATTGTCAAACAATATAAGGGTTAAAACATGTAAAGCAAATCATAGAGTCGTATATCTCTTTTGTCCCACATATCGTTTTGTCATACTATGTGCTGTAACCTAAATGGACAGCTGTGTAACGCAGGGCCGAGATTACTATATCATATTCACAAGTATTTATCAATACTTGGTTATATGGCAGATTGAATATCGAGTATATGAGCGCTGTGTATATCAAAGGGACCTTTTAAAAAAAATGTAAATCACGCATTCTGGGATGACCAATTTTCGAGAACACACTATTTTCTAAACCAATAATTCGGGCGTGGATCTAGAAAAATGGACCGATAAAATAATGGATTCTGTGGTTATCAGTTGTAGCTTTTTCATATGAATCGCGCGTTTTTCTGAAAAAGAAACTGGCCCTTATGTACACACATAAAGTAACAACTCACCCAATTTCTCCGGGAGATGTCGCCCTGTGAAGGAGAAGCAGACGCGTATAACGAAGCAGCCTTCTTTGGCTTCTGGGATCGAATTCGGACAGTTTTTCTCTCGAATAATTAGCGGCGGAATCATGGTGATGTTTCCGTGGATGTCTGCTATCGGTCGTGTCCGTAACACAACAGCTGTGTCGGAGAGGTAGTTGCCCACGGCGATATCTATTGAAGTGAAGATAGTCAGATAAACTGTCTAATAGTTTAGAAGTTCCAGACATGGACGCATATCGATGACCAGTACTTTTTTATGTAACTTCAAACATGTTTTTAGCACAGTTGACGTAACCGTTCGGAATACCCAAGTCATTAAAATATCGAGTTAAGCAAATATCTATACAACTGATAATAACTTTTACAGGCTTACTCATGACGTACCTGGGTAGGAATTGCCGTCTATATCGACAGACTTGGATATGTACCACCCAAACGTAAACACACTGTCTGAGATGGATCTGCCAAGTATTCTTTGACTGTACTGTTGTACAATGCCATTTGTACTTCCCTGATAAATGTAGACAACACCTCTACCGTCGTCTTCGTATGGTGCGCCGATAGCGACATCTGAAAATAGCAAACTTAATTACTTGAGTAAGTGAGTGAATGAATGAATGAATGAACGAACGAATCTATCATTTTTAAAACAGTAACAGAAACAAGGTCACTACATGTAGGCTCTCCACGAGAACACAAGTACTCGGGCAAGGGTCGAGTCTAGCAAGACTCGAGTACTCGGGCACGGGCCGTGTCTAGCAAGACGCGAATACACGGGCACGGGCCGAGTCTAGCAAGACTCGAGTACTCGGACACGGGCCGAGTCTAGCAATACTCGAGTACTCGGGCACGGGCCGAGTCTAGCAAGACTCGAGTACTCTGGCACGGGCCGTGTCTAGCAATACTCGAGTACTCGGGCACGGGCCGAGTCTAGCAAAACTCGAGTACTCGGGCACGGGCCGAGTCTAGCAAGACTCGAGTACTCTGGCACGGGCCGTGTCTAGCAAGACTCGAGTACTCGGGCACGGGCCGAGTCTAGCAAGACTCGAATACACGGGCACGGGCCGTGTCTAGCAAGACTCGAGTACTCTGGCACGGGCCGAGTCTAGCAAGACTCGAGTACTCGGGCACGGGCCGAGTCTAGCAAGACTCGACTACTCTGGCACGGGCCGTGTCTAGCAAGACTCGAGTACTCGGGCACGGGCCGAGTCTAGCAAGACTCGAATACACGGGCACGGGCCGAGTCTAGCAAGACTCGAATACACGGGCACGGGCCGAGTCTAGCAAGACTCGAATACTCGGGCACGGGCCGAGTCTAGCAAGACTCGAATACACGGGCACGGGCCGAGTCTAGCAAGACTCGAATACTCGGGCACGGGCCGAGTCTAGCAAGACTCGAATACTCGGGCACGGGCCGAGTCTAGCAAGACTCGAGTACTCGGGCACGGGCCGAGTCTAGCAAGACTCTAATACTCGGGCACGGGCCGAGTCTAGCAAGACTCGAATACTCGGGCACGGGCCGAGTCTAGCAAGACTCGAGTACTCGGGCACGGGCCGAGTCTAGCAAGACTCGGGTACTCGGGTAAGGGCCGAGTCTAGCAAGACTCGAGTACTCTGGTAAGGGCCGAGTCTACCAAGACTCGAGTACTCGGGCACGGGCCGAGTCTAACAAGACTCGAGTACTCGGGCACGGCCCAAGTCTAGCAAGACTCGAGTACTCTGGCACGGGCCGAATCTAGCAAGACTCGAGTACTCGGGCACGGGCCGAGTCTAGCAAGACTCGAGTACTCTGGTAAGGGCCGAATCTAGCAAGACTCGAGTACTCGGGCACGGCCCAAGTCTAGCAAGACTCGAGTACTCTGGCACGGGCCGAATCTAGCAAGACTCGAGTACTCGGGCACGGGCCGAGTCTAGCAAGACTCGAGTACTCTGGTAAGGGCCGAATCTAGCAAGACTCGAGTACTCGGGTACGAGCCGAATCTAGCAAGACTCGAGTACTCTGGCACGGGCCGAATCTAGCAAGACTCGAGTACTCGGGTACGGGCTGAGTCTAGCAAGACTCGAGTACTCGGGTACGAGCCGAATCTAGCAAGACTCGAGTACTCTGGCACGGGCCGAATCTAGCAAGACTCGAGTACTCGGGTACGGGCCGAGTCTAGCAAGACTCGAGTACTCGGGTACGAGCCGAATCTAGCAAGACTCGAGTACTCTGGCACGGGCCGAGTCTAGCAAGACTCGAGTACTCGGGTACGGGCCGAATCTAGCAAGACTCGAGTACTCGGGTACGAGCCGAATCTAGCAAGACTCGAGTACTCTGGCACGGGCCGAATCTAGCAAGACTCGAGTACTCGGGTACGGGCCGAGTCTAGCAAGACTCGAGTACTCGGGTACGAGCCGAATCTAGCAAGACTCGAGTACTCTGGCAAGGGCCGAGTCTAGCAAGACTCGAGCACTCTGGCACGGGCCGAGTCTAGCAAGACTCGAGCACTCTGGCACGGGCCGAGTCTAGCAAGACTCGAGTACACGGGCACGGGCCGAGTCTAGCAAGACTCGAGTACTCGGGCACGGGCCGAATCTAGCAAGACTCGAGTACTCTAGTAAGGGCCGAGTCTAACAAGACTCGAGTACTCGGGTAAGGGCCGAGTCTAACAAGACACGAGTACTCTAGTAAGGGCCGAGTCTAACAAGACTCGAGTACTCGGGTAAGGGCCGAGTCTAACAAGACACGAGTACTCTAGTAAGGGCCGAGTCTAACAAGACTCGAGTACTCGGGTAAGGGCCGAGTCTAACAAGACTCGAGTACTCGGGTAAGGGCCGAGTCTAACAAGACACGAGTACTCGGGTAAGGGCCGAGTCTAGCAAGACTCGAGTACTCTGGTAAGGGCCGAATCTAGCAAGACCCGAGTACTCTGGTAAAGGCCGAATCTAGCAAGACTCGAGTACTCTGGCAAGGGCCGAGTCTAGCAAGACTCCAGTACTCTGGCACGGGCCGAGTCTAGCAAGACTCGAGTACTCGGGCAAGGGCCGAATCTAGCAAGACTCGAGTACTCGGGCAAGGGCCGAGTCTAACAAGACTCGAGTACTCGGGCAAGGGTCGAGTCTAGCAAGACTCGAGTACTCGGGCAAGGGCCGAGTCTAACAAGACTCGAGTACTCGGGCAAGGGCAGAGTCTAACAAGAATTGAGTACTCGGGTACGGGCCGAGTCTAACAAGACTCGAGTCCATTCAGAAGACTCAAGTACCCGTGCAAGGAAGAGCACTCTCATATATTTTATTTTATTTAAAACTTCATTTTGCCATATTATGCTTCCCGCCGGTTATATTACACGGCTATGAGACATGAAGGGAAAAGATAAGCCGAATGTGGTAGTATGGAATGTAATATAATGGGCTATTTATCAATGACATGTTTTGGCGCTGAAATTAAGATGCATAATGAAATTTTACTTTATTCCTTAGTTTTATTATTATCTAAAGTTGGATACTCGAGTCCGGGTCGAGTTTGACCCTCGAGTACTCGAGTCCAATATTTCGGACTAGTGGAGGCTCTAACTGCATGTATATATGTTATGTTCTGGTGCAAAGTTAACAATGCGGTTCTGAGTAAGATGTACTATAAATGGTACTTGGGTGTTTACAGATCGTGTTTTTTTATTACTATTATTTTAATTTCAGTTTAACATGAATGATGACAGCAGTCCGTTTAGTGCTATTAAAGATAGTTTTGTTTAAAGTGACACGATGATGTTAATAACCATAGCCTGTCACACAACACAAACTAATGCTGCCACTAACAATTCAGTAAATAAATAATACTACGTTAGTGGTCGTTAGATAGCATTTATCTTAAGAGTTTATTCAAAACGTGAGCAAAGGCATCTAACGGACACGAGAATAGTACTAGTATTCTAGTTCTGTTTTTTATTTTAAAAACCTCTTTTTTTTCCCAGTTAAAATGAAGATATGGCTTTTACCCTTTCACTTTTATTACCTTATACTTTATACAGCAGTCAGTTTCAAGCATTAATTTCACCAATCTGATTAAAATTAGCTCTACTGGGTCTACCAGTAGATCTAACAGCATTGCGTGCACTCCCATGTCCAGGTGACATTTCTTCTATAAATAACAATTTAAATATCGACCAATTACGCTTCGCCTTTTATGGCGTTATTCGGGAGCATATAAATTCTAAAAATATTGGGCGAGACTATTTATGCAATAGGCGAACTTGTTGGTCAATTTCAACATTGAAAACACAGGGGAAAGGTGAAGTAATAAACTCTGGATTGTATACTAGTATAAACAGATTTTATAGCTATACCATCACGGGGTTTGTTTGTTTTTTCGTCTTAAAACTAATTTTATATAAAATTTTATATTGCAATTAGTTTCCGGCATACTTCGTAATTCACCCGAATCATTTCGTATACCCTCGGCATAATCCCGAATGTTTTCAAATTCTTTTCAAATCACTGGCATGATTTTGCAAGTAAGGTTTTGATTGGTTGAATGAATGCCAACTGGACATGAGCTCCAACGGGCTGCTGCAACATGTAACAGTGGAGCTAATTTTAATTAGATTGTAATCTCACTTAACGATGTGAATATGCGTCATCACAGTGCAGTTGCCAATTAGATTATTTATACAGACATTGCACATTTGTGGAATATCAACTTGTCATACCACATATCTCTGTTTTCACTGTATTGGGAATGTAAGAAATGCTGTGACAGCACTAAATCACGCCGAATAACAGTAATGTGGAACCCGTGACAACCACAACCACCCACTACGTCGCTGGACGGAGGTAATACAGGCAACCACCTATCATATTTCCTGCAACAAGAATTATATTTTAAAAACTAACATTAAACACACGTGTTACTAATTACCGTCAAATCCGTCAATATTCAAGTCCCCTGCATTGGCCATGGATGTTCCAAATCTGGCGTCGCGAGTTTTCGAACCGCTAAGAATTGTGGGTTCATTGCTGAAATACTTCGAAAACAACATTTTATCAATGATAAATAGTAATATTTGTATATAGTAATATAGTAATAAGCTTTAGGAATATCTCGTTCATGTGGGATAGTGCAAAGTCCAATCCAGAATGAAAGTCAGGCATATATATGCGATCATTTGTAACGTCATTATCTACGTGACTGCCATCTTTCAGAATGTCGACCCTAGATTCTTTTTAACTTTCTGTATGTTCTAGATAAATAATCCGAAGAGTAACTGTCTATTGCCAAACATGCACACTGAACACATCTCAGCGACTGGACTATATCAAAGTGATGGCAGGAAAAGTAACTGCTAAGAGAAAATACATATAAACAACGACACTGTGCTAATAAAAATTTAAACACCACTAGAGCAGAATGATTCATCGGTTATTGGATGTCCAACATTTGGTAATTTTGACATATAGTCTTAGAGAGGAAACCCGCTACATTTTTCCATTAGTAGCAAGGGATTTTTTATATGTACCATCACACAGACAGGATAGCACATACCACGGTCTTTGATATATCAGTCGTGGTGTACTGGTTAGACGAGAAATAGCCAAATGGGTCCACCAACGGGGATTGATCCCAGACCGACCGCGCATCAAGCGAGCGCTTTACCACTGGGCTACGTACGTCTTACACTAAGCAGCACACTCTTCCTGATTCCAGGCGATGGAAATGTTTTATTTAACGACGCACTCAACACATTTTATTTACGGTTATATGGCGTCAGACATATGGTTAAGGACCACACAGATATTGAAGGAGGAAACCCGCTGTCCCCACTTCATAGACTACTCTTTCTGATTAGCAGCAAGGGATCTTTTATATGCACCATCCCATAGACAGGATAGCACATACCACGGCCTTTGATGTACCAGTCGTGGTGCACTGGCTGGAGCGAGAAATAGCCAAATGGGCCCATTGACGAGGATCGATCCCAAACCGACCGCGCATCGAGCGAGCGCTTTACCACTGGGCTACGTCTCGCCACGATTTCAGGCGAAGATATATACAATATATACGTGCTTACTGATTAAACAACATAATTGTCTCCATGCGCCTGTTTTACAGTTAGCCCTTCTTAAACTTACTTTAATTTCCCCGCCTCCTGCCTGTTGTTGTTCCGCCACGTTGATGTAGACGTAGACGCGACCCTCGTCTGCTGATGGCGTTGTCCCGTCCAGGTCGCTGTAGAAGGGAGCGCTGATTAAAATGTCATCAAGGCCGTCGCCGTTCACGTCGGCCGCACACAACGAGCCACCAAAGAAAGAAAACGACTGAAGTAAAAATAAAAGAGTAACAACATGAGAGAGAGAGAGAGAGAGAGAGAGAGAGAGAGAGAGAGAGAGAGAGAGAGAGAGAGAGAGAGAGAGAGAGAGAGAGAGAGAGAGAGAGATAGAAGACCCATGGGCCTAAACGATCACATTGAACAAATCGTTCTTCCAGAATCACGGAGTGTAAAACACTCATTTTCCAGGGGGATTACAATAGACGAAGATGTTTCTCTGTGTGTCAAAGAAGCTTCCCATTAAATTTAGCAGGGAATGGTCTAATAGTTAGCATAGTGTATGCCGCCCCATGGGGTGTATTGATACAAAACAAAAGTCATTGAACTGAATTGAATGATACAAAAATCGTAGTACTGTTGTTTGTGATCTAGTCGTCAACTGTACAGCTGTCTGTTCTCCCGTATGTTCACCAGGTAAAGGTACACACAGACGTTACAAGTAAACACACACTCACCTGTCTCCCAGTTGCAAGATTAGGTCTAATGGTATATATCACAGAAATTAAAAAGTCTTTGACGTATTCATAGATGAATACCTGTAAATATATAAACAATAAAAAAACATACATTAATTGTACGAACGACAACAGAGCAAATGTTGATGTAGTGAAAGCGGGTGTAGACTTATTTCTTTTGCCAATACGCTGTCAAAGCCATACAAACGACTATTTATCCAAACCTGGAGGTTTAATTATATACTGTTCACACCACCGCTGCCATGCACAGACAAAACAAGAAGAACATATTTAACCTTCTTCAAAATAATGCAGAATTACAGTATTGTGTAAAAGTTATCAGTGACTCCCTGCAAGAGAACAATTCCTGCTTGCCTTGTATAGTTCTACAAAGACCTGAATATCACTGAATATTCAAACTGCCCAATTCATAATTAGATACATCGATTAGCCTAACCACCAACATCTGCAGCTGCAAAGTAACATTCATTTAGAGTTAACCAACGGGTCCAACGGTGGTTAGGAGTGTATGACACTAGCCTACTGGGTCTGAGATTTGGAAGGTCGTGATTAAACGCCAGCTCCCTGCACCTGAAAAACGGTTACATTTTACTTCATGCAGCTGCGAGAATGGTTGTGAGCGATCATGGTGTGTAGGTCTGTTTTGTTTTGTCGGTCGTTTGCGAATCAGACACTCATGGGTATGACAACAAAGGTGACTTCAACCCTCATCAGGTAGATCTCGATGATTAAGCAGCCTTCCATCTCTACATGAGTGATGAAGATGTTGCTAATGGGGGAAGATGATTATTCATGTTTTGATGAATTAGACCTTGCACTGAAAACTTACAGTCCACGAAAAGGAAAATGTTATTTGTGTAGTGCAGTTTAAACTATTATGTGCTAGGACTTGTTACTATTTTGGATTATGGGCTACTGTCCTCTGGTAAAAACCAAATAAGGCTGAGCAGATAAGCTAGAATAGTCTACCGTATGTTTTTGTCGTTTTTTAACATCCCAGGGGAAAAAAACCCATCCTCATTAACACCAACATGACGTTGTAATGAAAAAAAGAGTAAAGTTTGTTTTATTTAACGACGCCACTAGAGCACATTGATTTTTTTATCTTATCATCGGCTATGGTCATTCTGACACTGTTTTTAGAGGAAACCCGCTGTCGCCACATAGGCTACTCTTTTACGACAGGCAGCAAGGGATTTTTTATTTGCGCTTCTCACAGACAGGACAGCACACCCCATGGCCTTTGTTGAACCAGTTATGAATCACTGGTTGGTGCAAGTGGTTTACACCTACCCATTGAGCCTTGCGGAGCACTCACTCCGGGTTTGGAGTCGGTATCTGGATTAAAAATCCCATGCCTCGACTGGGATCCGAACCCAGTACCTACCAGCCTGTAGACCGATGGCCTAACCACGAGGCCACCGAGACCGGTGACGTTGTAATGAAGCCATGACGTCAATACAATGTCCTTTATTAAACAATAGCCACATAGTTAAGAATAAGATGGGTGTATTACCCATGTGGACTGGAGAACATTTGCCCAAATATAATTTCTCACATGAATTGGAGTCATCACGCCATAGCGTCGAAAGCTCATGGAGGATTCACTGGAACTTTAATTATGTTATTAGTTTCATCTCTTGGATTAACATATTCGGCACCAAACAGTCGCAGTTCAGTGTGCTGGGGAGTTGTTACGGAATTATCTCCCTTACTATTAAACGCTTATTACATGGATGGAAAACGATTCTTGTTTTACGTAATTAGTTTACATCGCTCACGTTTTAGATTAAGTAGCACAGTCACCATATTTGATGTGATATTCTTGTTATAATCATCATACTGACCATTCCCTCGCGTTCAAGAAGGGGCGCTCCAGCGGCGAAACACACCCTCCCTTGTCCTGGACAGAACTTCCCTATTAACACAGAGTAACCTGCAAATAATTAGGAATATATATATATATATATATATATATATATATATATATATATATATATATATATATATATATATATATATATATAGATAGATATACATAGATAGATATAGATACTGCCCTTTGTGAAACCTAGAGCAAAAAACTGTAACACATGTTTACAATTTCCTTTTATACATCTGATGTTTGACAATTAAAACCTTTATATACTTTTTATATGGCTAATATAGTGCTGGCTAACTGTACGACCCAACAAACGTTCCGTGTAATAGTATCAATATAAACCAGGATATCAAACATTTTGCAATTATTAATTATGGCGTAACTGTTTATATTTAGTGCACTGGTTATGAATGTACTTTTTGTTGAATTCGTTTTGGAAAAAAAAACAAAAAAAACATTATGATTAATAAATTTAAAATAATAGTTTGTGCTTTCATATCTATACACACAAGTATGATTTTTTTTCGTGTTAAACTTTCCATAATATTAGAACAGAACAGAACTTTATTACACTCGGGGCCATCGTTCGATGGCGTTTAAGGAATACAAATATACATATATAATATAACAGCATCAAGACAGCATCAGACACTTGCCTTTAAAAATATCACATTCGCAATAAAAATGTCCTACAATTAGATTAGTACTGTGCCCTGTCAAAATCCTGGCTAGAACATTGAATATATGTATGTATATATGTATATATGTATTTATGTATGTATATATGTATGTATGTATGTATGTATGTATGTATGTATGTATGTACGTACGTACGTACGTACGTACGTATGTATGTACGTACGTATGTGTGTATGTGTGTGTGTATGTATGTGTGTATGTGTGTGTGTATGTATGTGTGTATGTATGTATGTATGTATGTACGTACGTACGTATGTATCTACGTATGTATGTACGTACGTATGTGTGTATGTGTGTGTGTATGTATGTGTGTGTGTGTGTATGTATGTATTTGTGTATGTATGTATGTATGTATGTATGTATTATGTATGTGTACGTATGTATGTATGCCTTGGTATCTACTTTTTAGAATTGGGACATCTTGAGCTGGTGCCTGCCCAATGTGTCCCAAGTGGGACATGTTGGTCTGTTACAATCAATGCTTCATCTATGCCCGTGATCTCAGTACTTACCGAGGTAGGAAAATATTGGCAAGTCATACTGGTCATCAAACTCCAAGAAATTTTCACGGAATACCACAAATCCACCTGCATAAGAAAATAAGAGCTTTTAGGACTTTATTAAAATATCCTAAAGAACACCACTAGAGCACACATTCATTTATTAATCACCGACAAAATATCCTAAAGAACACCACTAGAGCACACATTCATTTATTAATCACCGACAAAATATCCTAAAGAACACCACTAGAGCACACATTCATTTATTAATCACCGACAAAATATCCTAAAGAACACCACTAGAGCACACATTCATTTATTAATCACCGACAAAATATCCTAAAGAACACCACTAGAGCACACATTCATTTATTAATCACCGACAAAATATCCTAAAGAACACCACTAGAGCACACATTCATTTATTAATCATCGACAAAATATCCTAAAGAACACCACTAGAGCACACATTCATTTATTAATCATCGACAAAATATCCTAAAGAACACCACTAGAGCACACATTCATTTATTAATCATCGACAAAATATCCTAAAGAACACCACTAGAGCACACATTCATTTATTAATCACCGACAAAATATCCTAAAGAACACCACTAGAGCACACATTCATTTATTAATCATCGACAAAATATCCTAAAGAACACCACTAGAGCACACATTCATTTATTAATCACCGACAAAATATCCTAAAGAACACCACTAGAGCACACATTCATTTATTAATCACCGACAAAATATCCTAAAGAACACCACTAGAGCACACATTCATTTATTAATCATCGACGAAATATCCTAAAGAACACCACTAGAGCACACATTCATTTATTAATCACCGACAAAATACACTCTGCTTGGTGCAAAGATGCCGTTCGATGTACATATAAAAATACATCGCATATATTTTACTATTACGTTGACTTTGATAACAATGGACTATCATACGTTATAAGTGTAATTAGATCGCAATCAACTATTATACGTTATAAATGGACTTAAATAATAAACTATTATACGTTATAAATGGACTTAGATAGCAATCGACTATTATACGTTATAAATGGACTTAGATAGCAATCGACTATTATACGTTATAAGTGGACTTAGATAGCAATCAACTATTATACGTTATAAATGGACTTAGATAGCAATCAACTATTATACGTTATAAATGGACTTAAATAATAAACTATTATACGTTATAAGTGGACTTAGATAGCAATCAACTATTATACGTTATAAATGGACTTAGATAGCAATCAACTATTATACGTTATAAGTGGACTTAGATAATAAATTATTATACGTTATAAGTGGACTTAAATAATAAACTATTATACGTTATAAATGGACTTAGATAGCAATCGACTATTATACGTTATAAATGGACTTAAATAATAAACTATTATACGTTATAAATGGACTTAGATAGCAATCGACTATTATACGTTATAGATAGACTTAGATAACAATCGACTAGTCTACGCCATAAATGGACTTGGATAACAATAAACTAGTACACGTTATAGGTGAACTTCCATAACAATCGACTATATACGTTATAAGAGGACGTGGATAATAAACTATTATACGTTATAAGTGGACTTGGATAACAATCGACTATTATACGTTATAAGTGGATTTAGATAACAATTGACTAGTATACGTTATAGGTGAATTTAGATAACAATCGACTATTATACGTTATAAGTGGATTTAGATAACAATTGACTAGTATACGTTATAGGTGAATTTAGATAACAATCGACTATTATACATTATAGGTGGATTTAGATAACAATCGACTATTATACATTATAGGTGGACTTTTTTTTTTGTATATGAGAAATATAATTGTTTTTCGACAATATTCAACATTAATTATTTAAAATTGTATTTAAAAATGGACAGTAACCACACTTGACAAAATGCCACCATTAACTCACCAATTCTCATAACTATATTTAAAAATCCGGAAGCCTCTAAACGTTATTATATTATATACTACTAACTACACGTACAAATCATTAACAGGGGTGACACAGATACATCATGATACTACTGCCGACTACAAAATACTCGATACCGTTGCTCGTGTATCGATTCATATTTTGACCATGTATTGATTCCTACTTTAACTATGCATCAATTTACAAAGTTTGTATTAATTTAGTGGACAGAGAACATGTATATGCATGCTTATGTCAATAATATTTACTCAGAAAATACCCCCGGTACTGTGAATCGGGTATTGTGGTGTAATAAGATTTATTGCCCCCAGAACATAGACAGTGAACAGGTTGGGGAGCCGTGGTCACTGCCTTACAAAGTACATATTTAAACAATAGTATCTAAACAAAATATGCTATTTAAATATGTTAATGCTTTCTGTGGTATTTATAAGACGGAAAGGGAGAGAGAGAGAGAGAGAGAGAGAGAGAGAGAGAGAGAGAGAGAGAGAGAGAGAGAGAGAGAGAGAGAGAGAGAGAGAGAGAGAGAGAGAGAGAGAGAGAGAGAGAGAGAGAGAGAGAGAGAGAGAGAGAGAGAGGCAGAGAGAGAGAGGCAGAGAGAGAGAGGGAGGCAGAGAGAGAGAGAGAGAGAGAGAGAGAGAGGAGAGAGAGAGAGAGAGAGAGAGAGAGAGAGAGAGAGAGAGAGAGAGAGAGAGAGAGAGAGAGAGAGAGAGAGAGAGAGAGAGAGAGAGAGAGACAGAGAGAGAGAGAGAGAGAGAGAGACGGTGCAACAGCAGTAGATAAGTATAAAGAAGTTGTGGGAATATAGGTGGACTTAGATAACAATCGACTATTATACGTTATAGGTGGACTTAGATAACAGTCCCATAATTGTAGTCTGTATAGCTAGATACAGTCCTGTCCCCTAATTGTAGTCTGTATAGCTAGATACAGTCCTGTCCCCTAATTGTAGTCTGTATAGCTAGGTACAGTCCTGTCCCCTAATTGTAGTCTGTATAGCTAGGTACAGTCCTGTCTATATAGCTAGGTACAGTCCTGTCCCCTAATTGTAGTCTATATAGCTAGGTACAGTCCTGTCCCCTAATTGTAGTCTATATAGCTAGGTACGGTCCTGTCCCCTAATTGTAGTCTATATAGCTAGGTACAGTCCTGTCCCCTAATTGTAGTCTATATAGCTAGGTACAGTCCTGTCCCCTAATTATAGTCTATATAGCTAGGTACAGTCCTGTCCCCTAATTGTAGTCTATATAGCTAGGTACAGTCCTGTCCCCTAATTGTAGTCTATATAGCTAGGTACAGTCCTGTCCCCTAATTGTAGTCTGTATAGCTAGGTACAGTCCTGTCCCCTAATTGTAGTCTATATAGCTAGGTACAGTCCTGTCCCCTAATTGTAGTCTATATAGCTAGGTACAGTCCTGTCCCCTAATTGTAGTCTATATAGCTAGGTACAGTCCTGTCTGTATAGCTAGGTACAGTCCTGTCTGTATAGCTAGGTACGGTCCTGTCCCCTAATTGTAGCCTGTATAGCTAGGTACGGTCCTGTCCCCTAATTGTAGTCTATATAGCTAGGTACAGTCCTGTCCCCTAATTGTAGTCTGTATAGCTAGGTACAGTCCTGTCCCCTAATTGTAGTCTATATAGCTAGGTACAGTCCTGTCCCCTAATTGTAGTCTATATAGCTAGGTACAGTCCTGTCCCCTAATTGTAGTCTGTATAGCTAGGTACAGTCCTGTCCCCTAATTGTAGTCTATATAGCTAGGTACAGTCCTGTCCCCTAATTGTAGTCTGTATAGCTAGGTACAGTCCTGTCTATATAGCTAGGTACAGTCCTGTCCCCTAATTGTAGTCTATATAGCTAGGTACAGTCCTGTCCCCTAATTGTAGTCTGTATAGCTAGGTACAGTCCTGTCCCCTAATTGTAGTCTGTATAGCTAGGTACAGTCCTGTCCCCTAATTGTAGTCTGTATAGCTAGGTACAGTCCTGTCCCCTAATTGTAGTCTGTATAGCTAGGTACAGTCCTGTCCCCTAATTGTAGTCTGTATAGCTAGGTACAGTCCTGTCCCCTAATTGTAGTCTGTATAGCTAGGTACAGTCCTGTCCCCTAATTGTAGTCTATATAGCTAGGTACAGTCCTGTCCCCTAATTGTAGTCTGTATATAGCTATATAGCTAGGTACAGTCCTGTCCCCTAATTGTAGTCTATATAGCTAGGTACAGTCCGGTCCCCTAATTGTAGTCTGTATAGCTAGGTACAGTCCTGTCCCCTAATTGTAGTCTGTATAGCTAGGTACAGTCCTGTCCCCTAATTGTAGTCTGTATAGCTAGGTACAGTCCTGTCCCCTAATTGTAGTCTATATAGCTAGGTACAGTCCTGTCCCCTAATTGTAGTCTATATAGCTAGGTACAGTCCTGTCCCCTAATTGTAGTCTATATAGCTAGGTACAGTCCTGTCCCCTAATTGTAGTCTATATAGCTAGGTACAGTCCTGTCCCCTAATTGTAGTCTGTATAGCTAGGTACAGTCCTGTCCCCTAATTGTAGTCTATATAGCTAGGTACAGTCCTGTCCCCTAATTGTAGTCTGTATAGCTAGGTACAGTCCTGTCCCCTAATTGTAGCTAGGTACAGTCCTGTACCCTAATTGTGTCTATATAGCTAGGTACAGTCCTGTCCCCTAATTGTAGTCTATATAGCTAGGTACAGTCCTGTCCCCTAATTGTAGTCTGTATAGCTAGGTACAGTCCTGTCCCCTAATTGTAGTCTGTATAGCTAGGTACAGTCCTGTCCCCTAATTGTAGTCTGTATAGCTAGGTACAGTCCTGTCCCCTAATTGTAGTCTGTATATAGCTAGGTACAGTCCTGTCCCCTAATTGTAGTCTGTATAGCTAGGTACAGTCCTGTCCCCTAATTGTAGTCTGTATAGCTAGGGACAGTCCTGTCCCCTAATTGTAGTCTGTATAGCTAGGTACAGTCCTGTCTATATAGCTAGGTACAGTCCTGTCCCCTAATTGTAGTCTGTATAGCTAGGTACAGTCCTGTCCCCTAATTGTAGTCTATATAGCTAGGTACAGTCCTGTCCCCTAATTGTAGTCTGTATAGCTAGGTACAGTCCTGTCTATATAGCTAGGTACAGTCCTGTCCCCTAATTGTAGTCTATATAGCTAGGTACAGTCCTGTCCCCTAATTGTAGTCTGTATAGCTAGGTACAGTCCTGTCCCCTAATTGTAGTCTGTATAGCTAGGTACAGTCCTGTCCCCTAATTGTAGTCTGTATAGCTAGGTACAGTCCTGTCCCCTAATTGTAGTCTGTATAGCTAGGTACAGTCCTGTCCCCTAATTGTAGTCTGTATAGCTAGGTACAGTCCTGTCCCCTAATTGTAGTCTGTATAGCTAGGTACAGTCCTGTCCCCTAATTGTAGTCTGTATAGCTAGGTACAGTCCTGTCCCCTAATTGTAGTCTGTATAGCTAGGTACAGTCCTTTCCCCTAATTGTAGTCTGTATAGCTAGGTACAGTCCTGTCTATATAGCTAGGTACAGTCCTGTCCCCTAATTGTAGTCTGTATAGCTAGGTACAGTCCTGTCCCCTAATTGTAGTCTGTATAGCTAGGTACAGTCCTGTCCCCTAATTGTAGTCTAATATAGCTAGGTACAGTCCTGTCCCCTAATTGTAGTCTGTATAGCTAGGTACAGTCCTGTCTATATAGCTAGGTACAGTCCTGTCCCCTAATTGTAGTCTATATAGCTAGGTACAGTCCTGTCCCCTAATTGTAGTCTGTATAGCTAGGTACAGTCCTGTCCCCTAATTGTAGTCTGTATAGCTAGGTACAGTCCTGTCCCCTAATTGTAGTCTGTATAGCTAGGTACAGTCCTTTCCCCTAATTGTAGTCTGTATAGCTAGGTACAGTCCTGTCCCCTAATTGTAGTCTATATAGCTAGGTACAGTCCTGTCCCCTAATTGTAGTCTGTATAGCTAGGTACAGTCCTGTCTATATAGCTAGGTACAGTCCTGTCCCCTAATTGTAGTCTGTATAGCTAGGTACAGTCCTGTCCCCTAATTGTAGTCTGTATAGCTAGGTACAGTCCTGTCCCCTAATTGTAGTCTGTATAGCTAGGTACAGTCCTGTCCCCTAATTGTAGTCTGTATAGCTAGGTACGGTCCTGTCCCCTAATTGTAGTCTATATAGCTAGGTACAGTCCTGTCCCCTAATTGTAGTCTGTATAGCTAGGTACAGTCCTGTCCCCTAATTGTAGTCTGTATAGCTAGGTACAGTCCTGTCCCCTAATTGTAGTCTGTATAGCTAGGTACAGTCCTGTCCCCTAATTGTAGTCTGTATAGCTAGGTACAGTCCTGTCTATATAGCTAGGTACAGTCCTGTCCCCTAATTGTAGTCTATATAGCTAGGTACAGTCCTGTCCCCTAATTGTAGTCTGTATAGCTAGGTACAGTCCTGTCCCCTAATTGTAGTCTGTATAGCTAGGTACAGTCCTGTCCCCTAATTGTAGTCTGTATAGCTAGGTACAGTCCTGTCCCCTAATTGTAGTCTGTATAGCTAGGTACAGTCCTGTCCCCTAATTGTAGTCTGTATAGCTAGGTACAGTCCTGTCCCCTAATTGTAGTCTGTATAGCTAGGTACAGTCCTGTCTATATAGCTAGGTACAGTCCTGTCCCCTAATTGTAGTCTATATAGCTAGGTACAGTCCTGTCCCCTAATTGTAGTCTATATAGCTAGGTACGGTCCTGTCCCCTAATTGTAGTCTGTATAGCTAGGTACAGTCCTGTCCCCTAATTGTAGTCTATATAGCTAGGTACAGTCCTGTCCCCTAATTGTAGTCTGTATAGCTAGGTACAGTCCTGTCTATATAGCTAGGTACAGTCCTGTCTATATAGCTAGGTACGGTCCTGTCCCCTAATTGTAGTCTATATAGCTAGGTACAGTCCTGTCCCCTAATTGTAGTCTGTATAGCTAGGTACAGTCCTGTCCCCTAATTGTAGTCTGTATAGCTAGGTACAGTCCTGTCCCCTAATTGTAGTCTGTATAGCTAGGTACAGTCCTGTCCCCTAATTGTAGTCTGTATAGCTAGGTACAGTCCTGTCCCCTAATTGTAGTCTGTATAGCTAGGTACAGTCCTGTCCCCTAATTGTAGTCTATATAGCCAGGTACAGTCCTGTCCCCTAATTGTAGTCTATATAGCCAGGTACGGTCCTGTGTCAGTGAGCCAAGGCACAATGTAAATAGTTTACCTCGCCATTCGGCCATGCCAGGTGCTCCTAAGATGAAAAGGTCATCCTGAAAGTAAAATAAAATATGTCAGACCCATTTTCCCGTTCCAACCGGTGCTACACAGTGTATGACCAATTTTAATACGTATTATGTACATTTTATCGACAGGCTGAACATATCCCAGTGGTAAAGCGCTCGCTTGGTGCGTGGTCGGTTTGGGATCGATCGCCGTCGGTGAGCTCATTGGGCTATTTCACATTCCAGTGCATCAAGACTGGCATATCCAAGGCAGTGGTGTGTGCTGTCATATCTGTGGGATAGTGCATTAAAACAATTCCTTGCTACTAATGGAAAAATGTAGCGGGTTTCCTCTCTAAGACTATAAGTCAAATTACCACACTTCTGACATCAAATAGCCAAAGATTAATAAACCAATATACTCTAGTGGTGCCATTAAACTTTACTTTTCGTTTTATCACAAAAACTGCAGTTGTGATCATGCTAATCAAAGTAAGCTGCAGTGAAGCTCGTTCGACTTCAGTACAGCTCTAACCGTATTGCTCAGGTTAGGAAGACGGCCGAGTTATTCTCTCTCATATTATTTAATCCAGTCTATGAATAAGATGGTCATACATGTTGGAGAGTTGGCCACATACATCTTTCAGCCTTGCCGGATATTTCTTATCTTTTTTAAAAACTATATTTCACCTCTCACCGCTGAACGATACTGCAGGCCATTACTGTCCGGGGCCCATATTTTTGAAGCAATCTTATCGCTACAATATCGTAAAACCATCGTAAGTCATGACGTCACTAAGGCATATGTCGTAGTGACGTCATTGTTACGACGGTTTTACGATATCGTAGCACTAAGATTGCTTAAAAAATCAGCAGGTAGCTATGCACTTAAGGTGATCTTAGTGCTAAGATATATTCGTAAAACTGGATCCTGGGCCAGTGCTTATAAGTTCACACTCAATCTCTAATGACCTCACATGCATGAAATTTGTATGGCGTTGTCATGACGTTCAAATCCCAGACTCTTGACTATTGAGTCTAGGCAAGTTTTATAAGCACGGGGGCCCTATTTTACGAAATGATCTTAGCGCTAAGATCACCTTAAATAGATAAGTGTATACGGTAGCTATGCACTTAAGGTGATCTTAGAGCTAAGGTTCATTAAGATAGTCCCTGAGTGAACGGGTTTTGTTTACCACACATTAGTGTCTAAGTGTCTGGTAGGAACTTCCTGAATATGATAAGAGTTCAAACCTCGTACGCTTGAGCTCATCATGAAACCTATACCAGGTGCTTCAGTCGAGTCCCTCAAATACAGTTAATTTTAAAGTGCCCTTTTAGTGTACTTGGAGAATACCTTAATATAATGCTGTCCCCTAGTATTTGTACTGACCCCGCAACCCCTGGTTTGTTTCAGGTCAGATGCGCTCGGCGTCGCAGTATACCTTGTTTCCATCGGCGGAGAAACCAGCTTGAGCCATTCCGTACATGAATTCCTGACGCGACTCATCGATGTACTTTTGCTTATTGGGTAACGGTATGTCGGCTATAACACTTGATTTCTTGTTCACATGGCGACAACGCCCGGGCATGAACCAATAGTTCTGACTTTCAAATGACTTATCTGTCCATCGGTACGCACACACCTTAAAAAGAAAAAGAAAAATATCCTGTATAACAACATCATCAGCTATCGGATATAAAGAAAACTCGATATATTATTTTCATTATAGTCTAAGCTCCAAATTCTCTAGTTGGACATGAAGAAGCTTTTTCATTATTGTATCATGTGTACATATCCCCTGAATTAATCCAGGGTGGGGTACCAAAATAAAATAATGGGAAGCCCATTATGTTGGACGATATTTATGATGGTAGACATTGTCATTGTATTCCTTTTCTAAAGCATTCCAGACCACATAATGATGGGAGGATACTTTATGCATAGCTGTGGCTATAAAACCTGTTAAGGTGAAAACAATAATTATGAAAGACTTTCTGTATCAATACCAAGATGTGATGCTGGTGTAACAAATCACAGTCCTTTTTGACTTAAGACAAAAGTGATACTTTGCATCCTGTTTCTTCAAGCATAGAAATATAAGTATTGTATGAAGTATGGTGTCCACTTTTGTCATGTTACAGAATAGAAGTTAATAGAGGATCAGGGCCGTACCCTCCGGGGGGCAGGGGGGGGGAGGCAGTTGCCCCGTGAGAATCTCACTTTTTGTTTTACTCCAGAAAATAGCATACACATCTCAGGGTTTAATTTGTATAGTGTTTCATTTGTTTATAAAAAGTAGTACCCACCCCTTAAGATTTTAATCAGAGTACAAGAGGATGAACCGTACATTACTTCATTTTGGCCACGTGATGTCATAATCCAAAATGGTCGTCATCAGATGTTTGCATACAAAAGATAATATCAGGTGTAGCAGCCCAAAATGTCCCAACTTCCCAAGATGCACCAATTAGGACATTTTGGGCCGAACACCAGCCCACAATATCCCTATATAAAATACATACATTAAACCCTACTTTGTGACATATTTGCTTTAACCATTTAAAGGACTGTGAATATTTTAAAACTGCACGTCCATGCAGAAATGAGTGGCTCGGATGTCGAACGTGTGAACGATCGTAGGATCGATCCCCTTTGTGGACCTATACGGTTTTCTGAGTCCAACCAGTGCTCCACTAATGGAATATCATATATACATGCATTGGTGTATTGGTGTGTGTATGTATTGATGTACTGATGTATATATATGGATGGATGGATGAATGTATTGATGTATGTATGTATTGATGTATGTATGCATGTATTGATGTACTGATGTACATATATATATATATATATATATGGATGGATGGATGGATGTATTGATGTATGTATGTATTGATGTATGTATGTATTGATGTATGTATGTATTGATGTATGTATGTATTGATGTATGTATCTATATATAAATATTCTATTGCATGGAATATTTACCTCTGCCGTGTCATTCACATAGGTGATAGTTGATCCAAACATTTCCTTGTAATAAGGTGATCTGTCCGAGTTGACGTTTTGATTGTTATCTAAATATACATTTTTAAAGACAATTTAAGAAGTATATAATAACATTAATAATAATAATAATACTAATAATAATACTCATTATCATCATCATCATCATCATCATCATCATCATAATAAATAATAATAATAATAACAATCATAATAATCATAATCATAACAAGTAAATAAATATAGTTTTGTTTTGTTTTGTTTTGTTCAATAGAGCACGCTGATCTATTAACAAAGAAATCACCATGTTATGTTTTGCATTAGCTACTGCAGGTACTAACACGAGGGAGAGAGAGAGAGAGAGAGAGAGAGAGAGAGAGAGAGAGAGAGAGAGAGAGAGAGAGAGAGAGAGAGAGAGAGAGAGAGAGAGAGAGAGAGAGAGAGAGAGAGAGAGAAGAAAAAGAGAGAGGGTGGGTGGGTGGGTGGTGTGAGAGAGAGAGAGGGGGGAGAGAGAGAGATACGGGGGTATTTGTTGGAAGATAATCGGTGGAAGTACTTTTATCTGTGTATCATTTGTCGAGACATACAACTCGGCATCCAGTTCAGGCAATTTTTCTTGTTGTTGATTGGCAAGTTGTACAAGAAGCAGCACAGCTTAGGTTGTGATTATGAAACATATAAACGTCAAAACACGTCTGGTTAAGTTCGGCCTATCCTGCTTTGGGTACCAATACCATCAACATTGATTTGTTAGAACATTGTCCATAACAAGCAGAGTATGGCAGTACATCTATGCCAGATATAGTGATGATACTAGATGTCCTCACGGATAGCTAAACCAGAAGCTGTCTTTTTAAAAATGATCTCATTGTTTCTGTCGAACAGGACATCAATGTTGGCACTCGAGCTAATTCATGTGCCTGGGATCATATGGCTTTCGAGAAAATTACATTCGTGTCATACACATCAGTGTCTGCGACACTGAGACGTTTCTTTGTTACTATCATGATTTTAAAAAAACACCTAACAATTTCTTTTGTAATCCAACAAAGATGAATTCATCCAGAGTCTACCTTAAATCTAATCAGACGTTTCAACAGATGTATTCGATCAACGTGTACAAGCCATTTTATTAATCCAGTCAGAGTTGTCTCCCTTCGATTACTACTACTAATAAAATTCCACATTTCCCCTTCTATTAAACAAAAATGCTTTCGTAAGGTGTACTTAAATGTATTTCAAAATTCAAATAAAAAAAATAGTAATTATATATGTAAGTAGAAATTGAGCTCACGTTTATAAAATACAAGTCTTTAGAACACAAGTTAACCTGTGCATATTTCTCCAGTCTATTGAATTTAAACATCAATTCATAACTTAATATTTTGTCCATGCAGGTAATCTGCGAACCCTTGATTCTCTAACATGTTATTGCACATTTTGATTCTTTTGTCCATAAGTGATTGTGTGTTTCGAACAAAACAGTTCCCCCTCATGAAAATGGTTATGTAATAGTCTGTTTGGGTATCTGGCGCGCGCGGTGTGCGATGTATGATGGACACGGAGTCTGTTTGGGTATCATTTAAGATTACTTCTGTGCAAGGCCCTTTCACTGATGTATGAATGTTCACTTCACGCATGCACTAACGGGGATGCGGATGCGGATACGGACACAGATACGGATACGGATACTTACCATGGACCACGTACGAATGGATACCCTTGTTAATCCGTATACGTACATACGTATATGTAACTCGTAATTCGTAGCAATCACTTTCTATGCTAATAGGCTGCGTTAGACTCCATTTATGCATCTCCATACGCCTATGCATTATTAAACACGTGGGAGGGGCGGAACGGCGGGACGTAGATCAGTGATAAAGCGCCCGCTTGATGCGCGGTCGGTGTGAGATCGATCCCCGTCGGTAGACACATTGGGCTATGTCTCTTTTCAGCCAGTGCACCACGACTGGTATATCACAGGCCATGGTATGTGCTATTCTGTCTGTCGGATGGTGCATATAAAAGATTCCTTGCTACTTATGGTAAAATGTGGCGGGTTTTCTCTCTAAGACTATATGTAAAAAAATTACCAAATGTTTGACATCCAATAGCCGATGATTAATAAATCAATGTGCCCTAGTGGTGTCATTAAACAAAAACAACTTTTATTAATGGAATTTACGCCTAATTCTCTGCGTGAAATAGATGCCGAAAACGAGTAAACGAACGACATGGCCTGGTATTTGCAAACGAAGATGTACGTTGTTTTGTGAAATTGGCTCCTGATATATACTCAAAGGCAAAAGTTATTGTGACATGGATGGTTTGGAGTAATAAATTTGTGAATGGATTGATGGATGTAAACTAGAGAAAATGTGCATGAAACAGCTCAAAGAAATGCAACCAAGCAGTTGTTGCAGCGATTGCATGCTTTGTGCAAGAAACATGGAATATTCGGGAGAAATGCTGTCCAGTGTTTAACATAAAAGACCAGACATTCAGTCGTAAATCATTGCTACTTTGTGCAGCCTTCAGAAGTTCAGAAGTCAGAAAATCACCATTAGTGAAGTGTTTGATGCAATTTCGTCATGCCACGCCTCAGTGAAAATGACAGCTGACGAGTCATACGTATGCTTGAATCTGGGACCTCGCAGCGTGACGTCGCACGTCAATTCAACGACTACAGAAACACCATATGGCACGTATGGCAATCATATATCAATAAAACAACCAGGTCAGGTACCGTCCCCGTAGCGGCCGACCACCCGTGAAAACCCCTCGCCATGACACATGGATCCGAACCACACATCTGCGAAACAGGTTCCAGCCAGCAACCCTCTCAGCCCGTACCATCCCTTTCTCCAGCGTTTAGTGGCCTCAATGAGACGACGGTGCCAGGCCTGTATCAATGCTCAATGTGAACACACTCGCTGCTGACTGTGTGAACTTCGCTCTGGACCCCCTCTAGTGATGTGGCTCATTTGCATATGGCAGGTGCACCCTTTTCATGGACTATTGCTCGTTTCCATACCTTCGGACATTTCTCTTTCCATGTTATAACGTTTCATACACGGCAGTAAAAAGTTATCATCAATTATCTTTGTCTTTTGTGTGTCACAATAACTTTTGCTTTTTAGTATATTATATAGACTGAACAAATTTACTTTTAAAACTGCCAAAATTGTAAGCTAAAATATTGCTAGGTTTTTTTCTCTTTTAAGATGCTATTGAAAAGTGTGTTTGAGGGCATTTAAAAATAAAATTACCTCCCACTTTAAATATCTAAAAAAAATCCCAACCCGTCTCCAATTTAACTATCCTTCTGACCCAAGGAAAACCTACCATTTTGATTGCCCTGATAAAACTGTCTGCAGAGATCTTGATTGACGTTACATATATACACTGCTCCAGTTTCCTCCACTGTCGTGTTTTCTTTCGGGGCTCCGATGTACAATCTGTACAATAAAACAATCGACATTTCAAAACTGTGAACTTCAACACACATATACACAGTCATAAACACACACGCACGCACACACACATGCAAACACACACATATACAGTCATACACACACAAACACACATACACACAAACACACACACACACACACACACATACAAAACATACACACCACACACCTAACGCACAACACACGCACGCACACATACACACAAACACAGTCATACAAATGCACAACACGCACGCACATATACATACACACAGACACACACATATATACATAATCATACACAAGACACACATACACACGCACGCACAAATAACTGTTGTTAAGTAGATTAAATTCGAAAAGAGTGTATATGTGTGCCTCTGTAGGTGCATACACTGTTTTAATGTTAAAGGTTGTTTTTTTGTTTTTTTTGTTAACAAACACTACTAGCGCACATTCATTTATTAATCATCGGTTATTGGATGTCAAACATTTGGTAATTTTGATATATAGTCTGAGAGAAGAAACCTGCTAGATTTTTCAATTAGTAGCAAGGGATATTTTATATGCATCATCCCATAGACAGGACAGCACATACCACGGCCTTTGATACACCAGTCGTGGTGCATTGGCTGGAACGAAATGAAGCCCAATGGGCCCACCGACGGGGATCGATCTCAGACCGACGGCGCATCAAGCAAGCGCGTTACAACTGTGCTACGTCCCGTCCCTACACTGTTTTGGAATACAACTATTGTTTGACAATTCGAATAGCTTAGCTATATAGTTACTTTAATAATATAAAAAGTTGTATAAATGCCAAGCATATTTGAGTAATGTCGACAGACGTGTTATAGTAGTAATGGCTTGATCGTATTGGTGTGAATGAATAATATACGTGTGAGGATATGCAGATATTAATGCAAGTAAGCACTCCTGTTTTAGTCTGGATACATATTTGTAAACATTCAGATACATGTACAACAGTACACACACGCTTGTAAACTTACGTACGTACCGTATGCACCTACCTACCTAAATACATGCATGCATACATACATACATACATACACACACACACACACACACACACACACACGCGCGCGCGCGCGCGCGCGCGCACACACACATACATACATACAAAAAAGATTTAATTATCCCCTGCGCCAGTGCGTTAGTATATATATATATATATATATATATATATATATATATATGTAATCGTCAACCTCGACATACATACACCTACATGCATACATACATACATGTGTACATACATACATACATACATACAATATATAGTTAAACGTTAAAAGTTAGTTGTTAGAATGAGTGTGTGCATTTTTTTTTTTTTTTGGGGGGGGGGTGTAACGACACCACTAGAGCACATTGATATACTTAATTAATGGCTACTGGATGTTAAACATTTTGTATGTAAGTCAAACGTTGCCAAGCCATGGGGCCTTAGAACCGCGTGGTTGTTGGACCGGTACGAATATGGTCAACTAACGATCGTTCTATTTTTGTGGAACGTAGTTGATCTGATTGGTAGCGTTCCGGCCCAACAATTACGGGCGATTGGGTGTCACAGGTGCGGGTCTCGGTAACGGCATGAGGAAATTTGTGAAGGTAGTAAAGGATGTTAATATCCCCTGTGCCAGTGCGTCATTGAATATATGCATGTTTAAGTCAAAACCCGACATACATACAATAGAGATATTCGAAATATAAAAATACATACATACAATATATAGTTAAACATTAAAAGTTAAAGTTGTTGGGGTTGTGTATGTGCTGCTTTTTTTTGTTGGGGGGTGTATCGACACCACTAGAGCACACTGATATAATTAATTATTGGCTACTGGATTTCAAACATTTCGTAATTTTTTAATATTAGTAGCAAGGATCTTTTATATGCATTTTCCCAGTCAGGACAGCACATACCACGGTCTTTGATATACCAGTCGTGTGGGACTGGTTGGGACGGGAGAAACTCTCTCTCTCTCCCTTTGTCTCTCCCCTTCTCTCTCTCTCTCTCTCTCTCTCTCTCTCTCTCTCTCTCTCTCTCTCTCTCTCTCTCTCTCTCTCCATCCCTCTCTCTTCCTATCTTTCTGGCTCTCTCTACCTCCCTCCCTCTCTCTCCCTATCTTCCTCGATCTCTCTCTCTCTCTCTCTCTCTCTCTCTCTCTCTCTCTCTCTCTCTCTCTCTCTCTCTCTCTCTCTCTCTCTCTCTCTCCTCTTTTTTTCTCTCTTTGTCTCCATCTCTTTTTTATGCACCCACGTAGTTATTTTAAGCCGAGTTCATCTTGATCAACTAGGTACGGTCCTGAATACATAATAGGAGAATAATGCAGGCGCGGGTGCTGGGAAATGTGCGTGAGGGACGTTCGGGTTTCGGATCATGTTTCATTAGAAAAAATAGTTTAAAAAGAAAATTCGCTTGGAGCGGGAAGATCGACCCGCCCCACCACAACCACCACCACCACCCATATGCACACGCGCCTGCAATGTCATATCTATTCCTCTCAACCGTGGGTTAATAATTACAATACAATACAATTGCATACTAGTCTATGGTACTTACTCATATCCTGTTTCTGTTTTAATAAACTCCACTGCAAATCCAAACAAACTATCGTTACTTCGGCCCAGATACAATGTAGCGTGTTCGGTGTCCATGTTATAACACTGCAGCATTGGAATAAAAGTGAAGTAAATAAAGATGTATAAAACTACTTTACGAGAATGCATACTGGACGGAAATACGTCTTGCTTGATCACAGAATCGTTTTGGAAAAGGTTACTGAGACCTCGCGCTTTATCTTCGCTGAAGCTGTAGACGTGCCTGTACTTCCGGAATGAGGGCGAGTTCAGTGTGTGTGTACATGAGCTGTATGTATTGAAATCGAGTTGAGTGCAGCACGCTTCCTTCCGTACTCACTGGTTACTCGCTGGGTTGGAATGTGCTATCCCATGCCCGTATGAACCACTGGGGTGGGGGGGGGGGGGGGTTCTACTCTATATAAATAAGTTTAAAATATGGCTTATTCCCTCCTCCCCCCCCCCCCCCTCTAAAACTAGAGGCTGTGCCCCTCGGCCCTTTCCACTAGAGATTGTGCCCCCTCCATATTTCTGTCCTTACGGGCCTATATCCTGCTTGTCATGTCTCACGTAATAATCAACCATGGGAGGACATACACGAGTCATTCTACACGATGTTTGGCTCAACCCTAAACACATTGCAATGAGAGCAAACGTGTGTCCCGGATATTCCCATGATGTTACTTTTCAACATATAACAAGTATAGAATAGTATAGTGAACGATTAATTAGTATTGATTCAGGTTTGAAGGTGGATACGACCCTGATAACGTGTGTTTCACCATTTTGACCCCATCTTAGATCTGGGACGGGACCTAGCCCAGTGGTAAAGCGGTCGCTTGATGCGCGATCGGTTTAGGATCGATCTCCACAACTGGTGTAACAAAGGCCGTGGTATGTACTATCGTGTCTGTGGGATGGTGCTATTCAAAAAGAGTAGCCCATGAAGTAGCGACAGTGGGATTCCTCTCTCTATATGTGTGATCCTTGCCCATATAACCGTAAATAAAATGTGTTGAGTGCGTCGTTAAATAAAATATTTCCATCATTCCATCTTAGATAGTGTTGACTTTATGTTTGAAGTTCATTCTAAATGGAATTTTTCCAAGGAATTTGATGGTGCCGACCGATTTTTGATAGGATGTGCACAACTTGTCTGCCGGGCTCCCAATTGTTTGTTGCTGTTGTTGTTGTTGTTGTTTTTGTTGGGGTTTTTGTGCTTTTGTTGTTGTTGTTGTTGGGGTTTTTTGGGGGGAGGGGTCAGCACGAAAACCTACCTATATTATGTAAATATTGGTTGATTTTGGAAATGTTTGTGTCAATTTATATCAATTCAAGGATGATCAATTCGAACAAATAATTTTTAAAATCTAAGATGGCCACCATACTGCACAATATATAAAATGGCCGCCACAATTTTGAAAGTGTCTGGTGGTTTCACAAAGTCCATTTCAAATCAACTTAATATTTGTATTGTATAGACGGGTTTATTGACCAGTGACGTCAAAGTACTGTGCGCGGCCATGTTTAGAATCACGTGATCAATCCGCCATTAAGGAAGTGAAACTCGCACAGTAATAACATGTGAAGGCATTGCATCTGGGTGCATTTTCAGTATTTATTACTTTTTCAGTACATTTTGTGAAAGCAAAACCAGTATGTCGAATAATACAACCTTATATAAAGATTGTAGATTCATATCAAAGTTGGTGGAAAGGTATTAATCATTAAAAACGTAAATAATAAAGCATGTATATATACACGCGAATATAAAAGTAAACTAATAATTTAAACTTATGCAAGCAGATATAATTTCCCTGGATACTTGTATAGCCTAATATATTGAACTTTAAAACGATAGTTTAGCCTCAGCGGACAAGGGTATCAGATGGCACCCCCCCCCCCTCCCCTACAAGCCTAAGCTCTTGTTTTGTTTGTACTTGTCTTGGGCATCACCAGTAAGTGTCAAAGGGGTTCGTTTTTATTATTATTTATTTATTATTATTATTATTATTTATTAATTAATAATAAAAATAATAAAATAAAAAATAATTATTAAAAAAAATAGACGAAATGGGTGGGAGTGCGAATTTCGATATGGCATGCATGCGTGTTACGTCAGTAAATTATTTATTTATCATTTCATCGCACACATTTAACACCATAATAACTCGTATGTATATAAAAAAAATATAAAAAAATAAAATAAAAATAAATAACAAAAATATTTGGCAGTGGTAACTGCGTCCTACTTCAACCACATGTGATCACATCTGGAATATCCCAGAGCTTATAATAGTAACAGGTAAAACGTTGAAATCTACTCTAGATCTAAGTTCAGTCTTTCTTTCTTTTAAAAATGGTACACCACATTTTCTACAAACGTACACAATTGAAATACTTTTCTATATTTTAGGATGCATTCAGTAAAGTTTCACTTAATAACCATAACAATTAATTACACTTACGTGTGTTTCATTTATTCACTATGCTTTTGTATTGGCGTGTATAGGTGCTTTATTATTTATGTTTTTAATCATTGACAGATTTCCACCGACATTGATATGAATATACAATCTTTAAATGAGGTTGAATTATCCGACAGACTGCTTTTGCTTTTGCAAAACGTTCCAAAAAAGTCATAAAGACTGAAATTGCACCCAGCTGCAATGCCGTCACATGTTATTGTTTCAAGAATTTCACTCCCTTAATGGCGGCCGTACGGTTACGCCATCTATCGACAACGTCATAAACTGCTGGGCGACAATCGGAAAAACCCGTCTTATAGACGCCACAGTATTGTTGCAGGTAACTTAAAACGCAATATCAAACTGAAAAATTATTAAAAATGGCCACCAGAAAAACAAAATGACTACCTATAAAAGCAATATGGATCACAAAAACAATATGGATCACATGAAATAGTTATTTAACAGTTTGGCTTTAAAAGATGAAGGAGTCTTACTTTAAAACTGTAGTTAAATTATTATTATTAGCCAGTATATTTAGCTCTATCCAGTCTTGACAATATCCTCACCAAATTTCATTTTAATTTTAAATCTTTTTTTTTTTTTTTTTTTTTTTTTTTTTTTTTCTTTTTTTTTGGGGGGGGGGTATTTTTGGTGACTGTGTTTATGATAGGCGTCGGAAGCGGGGAAGGAAAAAGAGCGCACTGACCAGATCCCACCCCACCCCCCTCATCCCTACCCCCGAAGAAAATACACCCCCACAATTGGAAGGAGAATTAATATATTACTGGTCCTTCCAGTTGCTAGTACATGTATCTTTCGACGCCTATAATAATTAAAATGTTAATACTACTTTGGCATACATTATTCCCAAGACGTTTGTTTTGTTTAACGACACCACTAGAGCACATCGATTAATTAATCATCGGCTATTGGGTGTCAAATATTTTTATAATTCTGACTCGTAGTCATCAGAGGAAACCCGCTACATTTGTTCTGTTAGTAGCAAGGGATAATTTATATGCATCATCCCACAGACAGGATAGCACATACCACGGGCTTTGATATACCAGTTGTGGTACACTGGCTGGAACGAGAAATAGCTCAATGGGCCCACCGACGGGGATCGACCCAGTGCGCATCAAACGAACGCTGTACCAATGGGCTACGTCCCGCCCCTATTATAAAAAAAAAACCATTATGTAAAAGAAAAAGGAAGGAAGGAAATGTTTTATTTAACGACGCACTCAACACATTTTATTTACGGTTATATGGCGTCAGACATATGGTTAAGGACCACACAGATATTGAAGGAGGAAACCTGCTGTCGCCACTTCATGGGCTACTCTTTTTCGATTGGCAGCAAGGGATATTTTATATGCACCATCCCACAGACAGGATAGCACATACCACGGCCTTTGATGTACCAGTCGTGGTGCACTGGCTGGAGCGTAAAAGAAAAAGAAGTAGTGTATCGCAAAACCTGTCTTTTTACAAACTAGTTATAGAAGTAGAATGTACTCTTGACTGCATTACATGGGGAGGTGGGTGTGCAGTAAAGAGGGGAACTATTAGCCTACTTTGGATTGTCTCGAGGATGGGTGGGGGTAGGAAGGTTGGAGCAGTAGCAAGCAATTATCAATTATTGTTTTCCACTGACTGAAAGCCGTGCGCAAGTTTACTTGATCACAGGTGGGCAGGGTCGTTGAATATGAGGGCTGGATTTCTTTACTTGTTATAAAAGTAAATTGGTTTGGAATCAATCCTCGTCGGTGGGCCCATTGGGCTATTTCTAGCTCCAGCCAGTACACCACGACTGGTACATCAAAGGCCGTGGTATGTGCTATCCTGGCTATGGGATGGTGCATATAAAAGATCCCTTTTTGCTGTTCGAAAAGAGTAGCCCATGAAGTGGCGACAGCGGGTGTCCACCCTCAATATCTGTATAGTCCTTAATCATATGTCTGACGCCATATTACCGGAAATAAAATGTGCTGAGTGCGTTGTTAAATAAAACATATCCTTCCATCAATTACACCTAATATCTTAGAGCAGTTGATATGGGACTGTAAGTACGTACCAGTATGTGATGACTGAGAAAAAATACCTTTATTTCATTCCAACTTATTTTAGTGCTTACATCCAATTAAGGTTCAAGCACGCTGTACTGGGCACACATATCAGCTATCTTGGCTGTCTGTCCAGGACAGTGGTTTAGTTGTTAGTGGTTAATTAGAGAGAAGAGCGGTATTACACCTATCCACTGAGTCGTTAAAACTTGCTCTGTGTGGGAGCCGGAACCAGTCTGCAAAGTCTGTACCTACCAGCCATATGTCCGATGTCTTAACGACAGCACCGAATACAAATAAAGCTGCGATGCCGGTTTTCAAGCAAGTATGTAGCATTATTCAAATATGCTATCTTAATATATGTGTGGTTTTGGAAGGCAGTAACAAATGATTACAGGCGCTGACCATGGTTTTACAAGATGGAACAGGACTAGCTTATCATCAGACATTATAACCGTTTGGCAGTTTAAACATAGTTAACAACACTTACAATTTTAACACCCTGTGTGTTTCTGAACATCCCAATGTTTGCGAAAGCTCACATATCAGATTAAAAAAATATATACTTAAGTTTATTAACTCAAAAAACAACTATTGTACTGACAGGGTTGGGGCCCTGATAATTAGGTCTACTACCTTACACTCCTGTTATAAACTAGACAATGTATATAAATTATGTGAATAAAATGTATAATATATAAATATGACTATTTTCGAAATTTGATTGTGTCTGCTAGCCGTCCTATAGTATACGAGTATGACCCTTCTTACAAACTTTTAAAATGCTACTTGATACGTAGTGGTACTCAAGACTGGTAGGTACTGGGTTCGTATCACCGATCTCTCTATCACTAACGATTAACAACCATTCACTAACCAGCTGTCCTGGACAGACAGCCCAGATAATTGAGGTGTGTTTCCAAGACAGCGTCTTGAACCTTGTTTTTCTTACACATTTGATATTTATGATAACACATACTGATAACACACATAGGTGTGGTATCGAGTTAAAGACATACGAATGACTGCTCCGGTCGCCACAGCCACACAACCCGATCAAATAGGCACGATAGAAATTGATAGCTCCAAGACTTATAATTTTAACCTGGGTGTGGGACGTATTCCGGTGGTAAAGCGCTCGTGTGGTGCGCGACGGGTCTGAGATCGATCCCCGTCGGTGGACCCATCGGGCTATTCCTCATTCCAGCTAGTGCATCACTACTAATATATCAGAATTACCAAAATGTTTGACATCCAATAGCCGATGATTAATAAATTAATGTCCTCTAGTGGCGTCGTTAAACAAAACGATATATAAATTTTAACTTTATAATTTAACCTGAAACTAATTGAGAGAGAGAGAGAGAGAGAGAGAGAGAGAGAGAGAGAGAGAGAGAGAGAGAGAGAGAGAGAGAGAGAGAGTCCACTTTGATTAGTGGCTTCTTGAGCCAATTACCTCCCTTGCCTGTATTTGTGTACTAAAAACTACAAATGTGATTATATATATATATATCACACAGACCCACTCATCAGGCCCGTAGGAATTTGGGGGCTCTGGGGGGCAATAAAGATAAAATCTGGATTGTGCCCCATAAATACAGACTCTGCCCCCTCCACTCCAGATGTCGTTCTTTTGGGCCTGACTAACAAGATATACAAAATTAAAACAAAATGGCAAGTTATATAAAATTACATTTTATTTGCAATAAGTTATTGTATACAATAATATACAATACAAAGAGATAATATTTAGTCATGTAGCATATGGATTCTTAAAATAATAGTAATTATCGATTTAGAATGATTCACACACACACACACACACACACACACACACACAACACTGCACGTGCAACATATACTCACATACACTAACACACACAAAAAACACTGCACATGTAACACACATTCACATACACTAACACACACACACACACACACACACGCACACACATACAAATAGAAAGAGACATACGGACGCATACTAGTATTTGCAAATGAATAAAAATACAAAACAAGTATCATTATTATAAACGTTGAGGTGTAATACTGTTACAGAATGGGCATTAAATAGTGGTCTCTCTAACCAGTGAATAATTTCAATACATCAACCACGATTGAGAAAGCTTAGAGAGACATGGTATATACTGTGATATATTTTAAGAAATGTTACCAAAAATAAAAACAGCAAAAACGGTCTGTGATAAAAGTTCATAAAATAATTCTACTATAAATTCAATCACGTCAACACGATACAAAAGCAGTATATACAAATCTACAATAACAATGCATCTATATCAATTCGTGTTATAGTGATAAACCATGTCAGTATTTTGATATACATTTTAATGCTAATTACGTACAAGTTAAAATCCCACATGATTTTGGCAATGTTAATATCTATAGACAAACATGCACATACAAGAAATTTTATTCGCATTTACATATGCATTGTTTTCAGATATCTTATGCAAATAATACTTGTGACAATATCATGTGATTAAACTGAATTTTTTCCTACATGATTACGTATAATTAAAATGTGCTTAGGACTCTAACTTGTTAAGCTTTTTTATATACAAACAAGGTTTATCTACGTTATTATAGTAATTTGCATATGTATTAGAAGAGCCGTTTATCATTCAGGTAGCAGGGAAGTAAATCATAATACACTACCCACCATATTAACATAAATGCAAAACAGTGGAGAACATTAATTTTTCTGGGTTAATCACATAATAACCAGTCCATAGTTTGTGCTTTAAAGGTATCTGAACTAGGTGTTATTTTATTCTAAATCTGGAGAAAAGCTTTCACGTTTGAAGACACCCCCTAATTTGCCTTCCGTCAATCAGTCAACCATTTGACTCGTGCTTACATCCACTGAAGATTCAAGTACGACTGTCTTGGGCACTTTCTACGAGATTCCCCGGTGGATGTGTCCAAGCCAGGAGTAATTTGCCTTTTCACGGCTGCTAGGAAGTCACTACACACCAGCTTGTATTCATACTCGGTACACAGAAAGAGGTGATGAAAAATAATATACCATTTAACAAACGTGTGAGCAACATACACAGGTGCCATCCTGCCAAATATAAAATGTATTACTTACTTGCCAACTACTAAAATACTATTTTGAAACATTTCCTGTGCTTACAATGTACTACACAACGTTGATAGGTCAATTTACTTCCCTGCTACCTTAGCGCTTGCTACACATTAACCGAATGGCCATTTCCGAAACCATAGGACTAGTTTGCAAACGTTTTACGAAGAAACGCTTTACTGAACACTCGTATGTGTCACTGAAAACTATTGGTTTAATCTAAAGTTGTCGTTGATTGGATATCACATCTGGATTAACGATATTCTGCTGCTATTCGTCGTTGAGTGGCATGCGCTCCTCCATCATGGGGTTTTGAAATGTGGTCGTTGGTCCTTTGTATATTGGATTGATCTCCTACAATCATACAATATGCACAATGAGCAGTGTTTATATATATATATATATATATATATATATATATATATATATATATATATATATATATATATATATACACATACATACATACACACACACACACACACACACACACACACATATATATATATATATATATATATATATATATATATATATATATATATATATATATATATCATATAATAGATAGCTTATTCAATGTAATAAAAATATGTGATATTTTTCAGATCAATACTTTAAGTATTTGATAACTATACAATTTAGGTGCAAATTACATGTAAATTAATACGGTCGCGGCACAAAATTGATTGACACGTTAAAAAAAACGTACTAGGCGACACTCCAGAATTGACTTGTGCATCAATAGTCGTCAAAACAAAAGCAACTTTACATTGAAAGCTGTCTAGCGTTCTGAAAACAATAAAAACTGTCATGCACTAGATAGAGGATAATAAACAAGTTATAAGAATATATACTGACACACAATGAAAACGCAAAAACAACTTTTCATTGCAAATAACGACAAACTATTAATGAATTGATGGATAATGTAATATGACATGAATGACTGATATTCATGAGATACATTCACATGGAAACATGGCCAGTAATTGAGTTGCATTCGTAATCGAAAAGATATCAAGGTCAGTATCTGATGTGTCCACCATTGGCCCATGAGCATGCGTGAAGACGACGGGGAAAGGATTGCCACAAACATCTCAAATAAGCCACAGGAATGTTCCTCCACTCCTCCTGCAACGCCTGTGCAAGCTCAGCGACGATACGCGGTGGTGGCTGGCGGTGACGTACACGACGTCCTAACTCATCCCACATGTGTTCAATTGTGTTCACATCCGGTGAAACGGCGGGCCAGTTCATAACGGTGATACAGGCTTGTTGCAGGAATGCCTGGGTAATTTTTGTAGTATGTGGACGGGCATTGTCTTGTTGAAACAGAAGGGGACCTCCTGGTCTTCGGTGACGGCGCAAAAGTGGCTGGAGAACTGGTCTTAGAATAACGTCAACATAACGCTAGGCTGTAAGGGCATCGTGGACAATGATGAGATCACTCCTGAAATCACAGTTGATTGCCCCCCATACCATCAGACAACCGCCGCCAAACCGATCACGTTCCCTCACACATCCGGCAGCGTACCGTTCATGGAGTCTCCTGTACACACCTGCTCTTCCATCGGCAAAGGAGACAGAGAAACGGAACTCAACTGAGAAAACAATGCTCCGGTAAAAGGCTGGTGGATGATTACCATTGTGGAGAGCAAACTGTAGTCTCGCAGCACGATGTCGCGGTGTCATGTTTACCGTTGTACGGACGTCTGTATCTAAGTCCCCCGTCATCGGATGGATAGGCCTTCCATGACGTCCTATCGTGTTGCGTGCTGTCATCGTCGCAGTTCTGAAGCGGTCACGGAGTTGGTGTCATCGAATCTGCCGATCTAGGCGTGGGGTCGTAACGGGACGTTGACCAGGTCGAGGTCGATCACGGACACTCCCGGTCTGTTGATGACGTACAACAAGTCGTCCAATAGTTGATGGATGGACTCTGAAGGTCCCAGCAACTTGGCTTTGCGAAGTCCCCCCTTGAACCATGCCCAGCGCTCGCTCCCTTTGTTCTTCTCTGAGTCATGGCATTCTTAATGTGACGAGGAATATGACACCGTTACGTGACTTTTATGTGTCCACATACTGGTATTTCACGTGCATTGCATGCAGCATGATTGATCATGTAGTGAACGCATTTCACACCATTTTGTGTGTTTCTGCTATTGTATGTGTAACAGAACAAAACCAGGATTAAAACTCAAACAAAAGTACCAATCAATGGCTTCCTCTCATAAATTGTTATTTTAAGTCCAATAAATATATTTTTCATTAATCACAACAAAATATTGAAAAATATCTGTTTTGCGTTTTCATTGTGTGTCAGTATATAAAATATCACAGAATATATAAATAACTGTTAGTGCCACGATAAAGATACAAAACTGGCATATTTATATTTATTTAGACAACTGATTTTTGTTAGTGTATTATTTCTGTGCGTGTGGTTGTTTGCTTTTCAACAACATGGTGTTGAATACATGTATACAGTTAAAGTTTGTTTTGTTTAACGACACCACTAGAGCATATTGATTTATTAATCATCGGCTATTGGATGTCACACATTTGGTAATTTTGACATATAGTCTTAGAGAGAATACCCGCAACATTTTATGTTCCATTAGCAGGAAGGGATCTTTTATATGCATCATCTCATAGACAGGATAACACATACCACGACCTTTGATATACCAGAAATAGCCCAATGGGTCCACCTACGGGAATCGACCCTAGACCGAGCGCGCATCAAGCGAGCGCTTTACCACTGGGCTACGTCCCGCCCAAATATATGTATACCTACCTTGGCCCACTTTTCGTTTTTACTTTCTTGGATAAAGCGCGCATACTCTATTCCATCGAGCATCGAGGTGAGCAGTTTCCAGATAATCAGCAGCAGTAGGCCGACGGCGACGATACCCCCAATGACTCCAGCAATGATGGGAAGCAGATCCACCTCGCGCGGACATTCTGTACACAGTGAAAACAACGGGGTCTTGTTAAAACACGCAAAAATAAGGTTTTGGAAGTATAGCAAATTGATATATTTTAATCGTATATAAAGCAGAGAGAGAGAGAGAGAGAGAGAGAGAGAGAGAGAGAGAGAGAGAGAGAGAGAGAGAGAGAGAGAGAGAGAGAGAGAGAGAGAGAGAGAGAGAGAGAGAGAGAGAGAGAGAGAGAGAGAGAGAGAGAGAGAGAGAGAGAGAGAGAGAGAGAGAGAGAGAGAGAGAGAGGGAGGGAGGGCTCGTAATCATCAAAGAAACCTAGCTACATATTTGCCATTACCTACAAGGGATTTTATATATGCACTTTCCCACAGACAGGAAAGCATATACCACGGCCTTTAACCAGTTGTGGTGCAATGGTTGGAACGAGAAAAAAGCCATTCAGTTTAATGGATCCACTGAGGTAGGGAGCACTCAACCGACTGAGCTAATTCCCTCCCCACTGAGATAGAGAGATCGGTGGAACAGAGAAAGCGTGGAATGTAGAGTTTGTTTTTGTTTTGTTTATCGACACCACTAGAGCACATTGTTTTATTAATCATAGACTACTGGATGTCAAACATTTGAAATTTTGACGTATAGATAGGAAACCCGCTACATTTTTAAGTTAATAGCAAGGGATCTTTTATCTGCACCATACCACAGATAGGATACCACATACCACGGTCTTTGATATACCAGTCGTGGTGTACTGGCTGGAAGAATGGAGAGAGACCGACAGAGACGGAGACAGAGATTCAGAGAGAAATTAAGGGGATCGTTGCCTGCATGAATGGGTATACCTTTTCGTCCCACGATATACATTGTTGTGTTGCCAGAGCCATGATGCACTAACCAAAACTGCACTATACATTTGTTAACGTCCTTCCCTTCGCAGATATTTTCTGTCACATCACCTGTAGCACAGATAAAAGAAAGAAACTGCACTATACATCTGTTAACGATTTTTCCTTCACAAACATTTTCTGTCACATCACCTGTAGCACGCATAAAAGAAGAAACACAATGGATATTAATTTAACAAGCATTCCGTGTGTACGGACAATTCTAAGAATACACGTTCCCTACCGTAAATTGCTATGAAAGTCAAACTTGATCTGTAACAGTACATATCTGAAAAACTACTTTTTGTATATCTTAAGTTCAATGACTATAACTCTGTCTAAATAGGTATGAAAGTCAGTTGGTGTATAAAATTCATTTCATTTTAATTATTTCGTGCTTATATCCAATTAAGGTTCAAACACGCTGTCCTGGGCACACAGACCTCAGCTATTTGGGTTGTCTGTCCAGGACAGTGGGTTAGTTGTTAGTTGTTAGTGGTTAGTGAAAGAGAAGTGGGTGTTGTTAAAACTCGCTCTGGGTGGGAGCCGGTACCGGGCTGCGAACCCTGTATCTACCAGCCTTAAGTCCGATGTGTATAACAGTACATGTTAAAGCTATAAATAAAATCCCAGAACAATTCTAGAGGTATTGCAAAAAGATAGAACAAAACAAACGTCCGGAAAACTATATGTGGAATAGATGAACAGATAGACAGAGAGACCGGTGTAACAGCCCAAAATATACCCCAGTCAAACTACCCGGGGTTAAAGTGGGCTAGCCTGTTTTATACCCCTAACCCTAACCCTCATTTTTTTTTTACTAACCTGTATACAAAATAAATAAGTAAATAATAATAATAAACGCTTTAAAAGAAAAGCAACTATTGCTTTCATAAAAGAGAGGTATATTCTGGACTAGCCTGTTTTATACCCCGGGGTATATTCTGGGCTAGTCCAGTTTATACCCTGGGTATAGTTTGGCGGGGGTATATTTGGGGGATATTACACCGGTATGGACTAATCATACCCAAGCACATTTTGTAGCATATCTATAACGTATCTATGTAACACTGGCTACTCGTATGAATTAGCCGCAATGGGTCTTTGTACAAACAATAATCTTTGATATCCCTTTCATTGAGCACTGTTTGAAATCCAGTTGTAGCTACAAAATAATATGCACTATTACATAAGAATCGGCAAGCAGCACATATTTTAGCATTTTGAATTAAATACTATGAAGAAAGAAGACAAAGAAGTTTAACGACGCTTAATACATTTTATACTAAGATATTTAGGTGGCTTACACTTGGTGGAGAAAAAGAAAGAAAGTAGAAACAAGCTATTGCCACTTATCATGCAACCATGCTTCCTGTGACCTGATAACCCCTACGTGATAATTCCAAGTGTTATTATGTCACTGCCTGATATGTCCTCCGTTGCTAGCATCATAACCTTATCTACTAGGAAATGAATTGTGCGCATGACGGATGTTTGCTCAATTGTTAGGTAGGTTCTCTCCTCATTTTTCAAACATTCATTTACAGCAACAATTGTTGAACTGCATAAATAGAGCATATACACTTCCCGTAACATGAAACTACCTCTTTTTTCCATTCTCCATTATTCGCTCTCATTCGGAACTAGCCAGTGTTTTGAATTAAACATTTTTAAAGAAAAAAGCAAGTAGCTTTACATTGGAACAGCGTCATGGTCACTAACAACCAGTGATGTAGATCTTCTTCGGGGCACACATAAACTTGTGTTTATTTTCACCAAAAAAGGTACAACAATTGTAATGTTGAAATATAATCAAAGTATTTTATTTAAACACATAACATTTTGGCTGGCTATGCCATTCCCAAGATGCTTTCGGGCAACTGCTATTATCCGACTTCAGTAGCAGTTTCTACATGATAATACTAATGGTTTCTACACTGCTTTTGACTGAAACATATTACAAAAATATATCTTCAAAGCGGTTACATGATAACACAAAATATATCAGGTTACGTCTTCATATCGTGGTTATTTGGCTCGGTTAGATAACGGTGTAACAGGCTCGCTGAACCTCATGTGTTACACTGTCATATAAATATCGCTAAATAACTACAATAGCAAAATGTAGTAGGCTGATATTCTATGTGTAGCCTACTTTTATTGAAGAAGAAGCAAGAGATCTTTTATATGCAGTTTCGTCAAGGGCGGGCTAGTATATATCACGATTCTGGTGTTGGGGCACTGGCGGGGGTGGGTAAGACCTGCGACTCATGGAACTCCAGAACAGAGCTCTACTATGGAATGAAGGAATGAATGAATGTTTAACGACACCCCAGTACGAACAATACATCGGCTACTGGGTGTCAAACTATGGTAATGAAAACAAATAAAGTGATGATCAACATCAATATAAAAATTCAAGATTTAAACAAAAACACAGTGGAAAGAACCGTGCAAAAACGCAAACATCACAGATAGATACTGACTTTTACTCAAAATTTATTTGTGCTGTATTGGCCATTCTCAAAGAGAATGTTACACCTCTGCACCACGGTGAGGTTACAGCACGGAGTTACATTCAAAATCTCAGTAGGACGAACAACAACTTGCGGCCATAATCGAAACAGCGTGAAATAGTCTGAACTAATACAGCATGCACTTTGTCCTTTTAAAATATGTTGGGATTCATGAACTGAACCTTAAATTCATGTAATGAAATAAAATGTTGTTGGCAACAGTTTACAGTTATGGTGTTAAACTTACCTTGAAGTTCGTCTGCAATGACGATGCTATTAACAGTGTCACTACACTGGTCGGCACACTCGGCTATTCTGTAGATTTCGTCCTCCGCCATTACACACTCGGCACATGGACGCATGGATGAACAGACACTTGGACAAGTCTGTCAAATATACGTTTTTATAGTTTGTCAGTATTTAAGTTGGCCAATTTAGTAATTTGAATGAACAACTTAATTTTGTTAACTGAATAACACTCCAAATATTTTAAAACTAATTGTTAATTGTTAATAAATAAACATATCATCTGTGCTATTCTAGTAGAAGATTTAAAAAACAAAACTGTTTATTAAATGTGTGTTTTTATGTTGCCCTTGTTATTCGTCGACAGGCAGTTGTATTGGACATCGCCGCCGTAGTAGTTCACAGTAATGCGTGAACAGAATGTCGATGTGACCTAGTTGTGGAATGCGACACACCGCCATCCTTACATTTGTACTTACATATAAGGTTTGATGGTCCTATATGAACTGATAAGAAATATATGACTCAGAAATGAAGAGATAACGGACGGATAACCATACCATAATACGACTCGCCAAAGACGGGCATATAAAATTAGGAATTTTTTTTCCAATAGATTCATGAATTGTTCAAAATATATTCTTTCTTTTTATTTTATATAAGAATGTAGGATTGTTTTATTTGTTTAACAATGCACTAAACACAAATATTTTATTTAAGAGTCAAAACCTGACCAACATTTGTACAATATCGTGAATGACTATTAGTCAAGAAAGTCTCAATACGCTAGCCTTTTTCAGTAATAATAGTCTATTTAGGCAAGCCCGATCTTTATACTGAAATTATAATAATAAATAGTAGTTTCCTTACTGGGCATGTCTGGCAGTTACCGACGTATCCTCCTTCACAAAGACACTTTCCGCACGTGCATGTTCCTCTACCACTGCACACTTTCTGCAACCAAAAAAATAAATAAATAAAAACAAACACCGTTAGTTGTACAGGACAAAGTTCAAGATTTATTCAAAATCAAAATATGATAAATTCAACGTAAATATGTTAACTTGACAGAGCCACAAAAGACACACTAACAAACTCATAAAAGATCTAGGGATAACAGTTCTGGGCCTTGTTTTACGAAGTGCCAAGATCACTTATGTGCATAACTAACGTATGCACTAAAACAGATCTTAACGCTAAGATCGCTTCGTAAAACGGGTCCCTAGGAGTTAACTTCACCTTCCTAGACCCTTAATACAGTCTCTGCACACAAGAAATGTATTAATTAATTATTATACACTATTGATTTTCTTGAATTATGTCTTACAATCGGGTTTTTTTTTTTTAAATATAGGCCAAACGTCAATAACAAATCCACGTACACGTTTAGCTCAATCTTACCTCGTTCTCGCCGATGCATGTTTCATTGGTCAGGGAACAGCTACAGTCGTCACCGGTGTAGTCGTCTGAGCATGCGCACTCACCACATACACACTGTCCTCGTGTTGGTCCTATCAAAACATTTATAAATTGTTCAAACAAACGAAACACGGCATATGGTGTCACTTTTCAAACAGGTTTAGTGTATAGAACAATTCGTGGATCTACTGAATAAAACCATCAAAATCTGGAACTTAGAGGGACAGTCCTGAGTTTGCTGCAATTTTTAAGTTGTTATCGACTAACAGAGATTTTTTAACGACTGTAATTACATACCAAATATATTTTTCTGCATAAAAATATATTAAACGTGTTTCTGATCCTTCTAGTATTTATACTAGGTTAAATTCCATTTATTTTTTTCGTACGTACGACATTATTTGAAGACAAAATCCAATTTGGGCTTCTTACAAATATTAAAACGATCAGAAACACATTGAATAAACAGACACTTATATTCTAAATAAAAAAAAAATATTTAATGTGTATTTTTAGACGTTAACAGATTTTATTAGTCGGAAACATCTTACAATGCAAGAAACTCAGGACACTTCCTTTAATATGTTCCGGCGAGTTTGGGTTTGTTTTGTTGTAGTTGTTGTTGTTTTTGTTTTTTGGTGTTTGTTTTTGTTTTTGTTTTTTGGGGGTTGGGGGGGGGGGGGGGGGGGGGGGGGGGGGGGGGGGGGGGGGGTGATTATTATTTGTGGCTGGGTGGCTATTTTTCTCGTTTTATTTATTTTGTTATTTATTATTATTATTTTAGTCTGGAGGCGTGTTTTGGGGATTATCTCAAATCAACATACTCAAAATGTTTGTGCCCCACCCGCCTCCAATGTTGGTGTCCCGCTCCCAATATCTTAGTTCTACATTTCATGTATTTATCCAGGGTCCCATTTCCGATGGGACAGGACAAAATAACGCGAGAAAATCATACTTGGACTATATGATTTGAGGCCACTAACTGATGCAATGCCACTGTTAAACTAATGTATTAGAACCTGGCATAATTAAATATGTATATAGTGGGAAATTTTAGTATAGAAATTGAGAATTTTCAATGCCATGTTCTTTTGGCAGGGGGCCTATGTTCGGATCCACGGAATACCTGGATAAATCCCTTCATTTCCATTTTCTCGTTTGATTATTAGCTATCGGTCAGGCCAGCTTTATTAGCGGTAAAGTACGAGGTTTGCATGTGGTGCTGGGAAATACAGAGCTACGTCACCCGAAAGGAAAGGAATGTTTGTTTAACAACACCTCAGCACATTTTAAACTGCGGCTGTTTGGTGTCTAACACATGGTTATTTCCACACTTCGTCGAGAGACAAACACAGGAAACCCGATGCAGCCACACTAATAGCTACTCGTACCGACACTTCACAGTACATACCACAGCTTTTGACGTATCCATCGTGGAGCTCTCGTTGCAACAGAAAAAAAACTGACTCCATCGGGGAGGGGGAGGGGGGGGGCGTAACCCAGTGGTAATATGCTCAACTGATGTGCGTTCGGTTTGGGATCGATCCCCGTTGGTGGATGAGCTATTTCTTGTTCCAGCCAGTGCACCACGACTGGTATATCAAAGGCGGTGGTATGTGCTATCCTGTCTGTGAGATGATGAATATAAAATATCCTTTCCTACTAATGGAAACAAGTAGCGGGTTTCCTCACTAAGACTATATTTCAGAATTACCAAACGTTTAACATCCAATAGCCGATGTGCTTTGGTGGTGTCGTTAAACAAATAGGTCAGTCTATATAGTGAAATAAAGGTTTAAAATGCTCACCTCCACAAATGGCACCGTTAAATCGTGGGCAACCTTCGTCGTTACATTCACAGAACGTCCCGCTGTACGGTTGTTTACACTCGCACGTCCCACACTGACACTCCCCCCGGTTCATACACTCTACCGTCGAGTTGGCACTGTGGAGGAAAGCATTTCCAATGACCGTAACTAAGGATTTGCTTACAGAACATATACAGGACACACAGACACAAAATATATATTATTATCCATATGGTTAAAAATATCTTGGTACATATCAAAGTAATACGTCCCACTAGAACGTCAAGTGGGACGTAAAACTTCGACGGTACATGATGACGTCATCGACTGGCCGGCTAAAACCAAACGAGTTGAATGATATAAATTAAGTTCGACTATGGGTAATAAATAGGATATTAAACTCGCTACCATTTCCTATCATGTTTATGTCACTCGTAAAATAATTTACATTATCACTTGCTAAAGCTCGTAACAAGTGAACACCATTTCACTCGGGACATAAACATGATACGAAGTTGGACAAGTAGTGGATTAATAATTATAGTCATAAAAAACACAGATATCTTCGTGAAACCTTTTCCTTGAGAAACAAACTCATCCAGCTGCTAATAAAGCCTTTGACGTGCCCAAGGTATAAATAACCCGTAATGTTTACATTTGACATAGTTTTCTATTATCTGCTCTAACACACTCAGGGTTCGGAGTCGGTATCTGGATTAAAAATCCCATGCCTCGACTGCGATCCGAACCCAGTATCTACCAGCCTGTAGACCGATGGCCTAACCACTACGCCACCGAGGCCGGTTTTTAACACGTAATAGTTACACACCTTACTTTCGGTCGATTTAATTATCATACCACTATAATATTGCAAATTTGGCCAATAGAATGTAGTAAATAATGTAACACAAATAATGTGAACCAGGCGTCTTATTATCAACAAGAGCAATGGAATAACCTGTGATGTCCAAACAGAGGAAGGAAGGAAATGTTTTATTTAACGACGCACTCAACACATTTTATTTACGGTTATGTGGCGTTAAAGACCACGGTTAAGGAACACACAGATATTGAGAGAGGAAACCCGCTGTCGCCACTTCATGGGCTACTCTTTTCAATTAGCTGCAAGTGATGTCTTATATGCACTATCCGACAGACAGGATGGTACGTACCACGGCCTTTGTTACACAAGCTGTGGAACGAGAAATAGCCCAAAGGACCCACCAACGTGAATCGATCAAGGATCGATTACGCATCAGGCGAGCACTGCACCACTGAGTTACGTCACTATTTTAAAGGTGGTGTATTGATTGAAAACATATTTTATTGAATATATATATATATATATATATATATATATATATATATATATATATATAGGGTGGGTTTTTTCTTTACAAACGATTACTTTTATTGATTGATTATGCAAGTATGAACCGAAAAAAACGATGTGCACATTGTATGAGCCCGCGTAGAGGGTCATACAAAAGTGTGCACATCGTTTTTTCGGTTCATACTTGCATGAACTAAAAAATAACTGCGGTCAAATCGTATAATTAAATTTATATGCATACTTTAACAATACATAACTGAATTTATTTTGTTTAGCTTTAAATACGCCTGTAGTATTGTTTGTGTAAAGTTCATTGATATTTATGTCGCGTAAGAATGCGAACGTTCATTCACTATCATTTGAATCAGGTCGTTTAGTTATATTGGAAGGAATTGTCCTATTCGTGTTTAGTTTATATTTTATGAAAGTGAACGAAGAGAACGTGTTTAACATTTATGCTGCTGGTGGAACCGTTTAATTTTCGCCAACAGCTGTAGAACATCGCTTACAAGTAAGTTACAGAAGTGAAGTTTCCTACATGATTTCTTTGGCCACTGACCGAGTCTCATGTCATGATTAGCGAAGAGGTTGCGGTTTTGGGGTGTGTGTGGGTTTTTAAAAAAAATCAAAGCGTATATATCTACATGTCTACTCTGCTATAGCATTTTCCATTAATTTATCGTATACATTTTTTGTAGCTTTCACGTGTGTTTTCTTCAAAATATCTAAATATGATTGCCAGAATAATCCGGCTTGTTGCACAAAAGTAGTGCGAGTCAGTGTGTGTGGGGGGGGGGAGGGGGTAGTAGGCGTGGCTTAACGTTTTTCGGTTCATCGAGATATGAACGAAAAGAAGTAAGCACCTCTGGACCAATCAGATTGCCATAAAGTGTATAGACGCAAAGAAAATTTAATTATATATATATACAAAATCATTGGGCACAAGTTATCCAACATACGAGGCCCTTTCCTAATTACAAACATTAAATTTTACAACCATGGCGAATGCAGTTTTTAATAAATCAATCAATCAATCAATCAATAAAAGTAATCGTTTGTAAAAAAAAAAAAACCCACCTATTGATAAACTGAAAGAACAGAAAAGAAAATGAAATAATATGAAATATAACATGATAATTTAATAGAACGCAAACATCATATTTTGTGTATGAATTATTATTATTATTATTATTATTATTATTATCAAATACTAGTGCATCATATTTATCAGATAATTGTGTTTGTAGAAGTTATATTTCTACTTGAGTATTGATATATTCTTCGAAATATGTGAAATATTTTCGAGTTTCCGAACATTACTTTTAATATTAAAGCATTTATCAGTTGGAAGAACAAGCACTGGTGATGTTCAACAAATCGTGGTACATATTTAGATGGGTGCTTCTTGGAAAGGGAATAAATGGAAAATGTTGGAATTAATTGAGAATATCTAAATAAAGAGAGGCGTCAATGGCAAAAATAACTAAACTTAATCAAATAAACCAGAAAGGAAACTGTTTTATTTTATTTACAATTTAATTTTCATATATCCCACTGGAGTTAACTTCCAATTGTCCAGGGGCCTAATTCACTAAACTCTCGCAGTGCAATGCTAAAAGACGTGCAAAGAGGATGCTTTGTTGTCTAGCAGAGCCTAAGACATCTTTGTGAAGTAGGCCCAGGAATGTAAGTCCGGTCAGGACTTAGATAGCTAGAAGTCAGACCAGCTTGGACTTATATTCCTAGGTGAGTACAGGGGGCGGGGGTATAACACTATACGGACTTGTATTCTTAGGAAAGTCCGAATGGGGAGGGGGGAGTAGGGGGACAACACTATATGGACTGGTATTCCGTTTACACCGGTTGTACTGTACTGTACCTGGCAATACAGGCCTGGCGGTTTCCCCCACTGGTGACGTCCACTCTGCTGCACTCACACAGTGCCCCATAGCGGTCCGTGTTACATGAGCAGATCCCACACTCGAACGTTCCGTTACCCGAACTACATTTCGGACTGTTCCGCTCCTCGTATTTAAAGAAAGAACATAATCCGTCTATATTAAATACACATGTATATAAACATTGATAAATATTCATAAATATTCGTATATAAAAATGAAATGAAGATCGAAACACCACGCTATAACGTATACGTTATCGTTAAAACCAGATGGACGTCGGTGCCCAGATACTATCCAGCACCTGCCAGCCTAGTACGAGTGCTCTGCCGTTCGAGAGTTAGACGCACATTTTGGACGGCTATGGTCGATCTCTGCCGCTAGAGACAACTGTATAGTAAAAACACGGAAAGGCTGCTTGCCACACTGTAGGCAACGATTCCCGCTCTAATACAACAATAATCTTATGTTTGACATCGACACTGATTATTTTCGAGTTCACCGATAACAAATATTTCACATATTAACCACTAAGACACACACTACAGGAAGAAACCCGTCAGCACCTACGTATTTAACCTGAACGTTATTAAAAGGGGGTTTCTTCCTGTAGTGTCTTCTTGTCTGTCTGTCTGTCTGTCTATATTGGGGTTTGATAAAGGTCTATGGCCGAAACGTTAAAACAGGTTTGGTCATTATTTTAAAATACATTGTTACACTGTTATGGCGAGATCATCAATACATTTTTATGTGAATTAGACTGACGAATGAATCGAACGCTTATTGAAGAATACTGTTTCACGCGAATAACAATGTAGATGATCTATAGATTGTAAATAGTTAACAGGTTTTGTTTGCAAAAGAAAGAATGAAGACGAAGGACCTTTGCAAAGTTTATTTTGTTTAAGAACACCACTAGAACACACTGGTTTATTAATCATCTGTTACTGGATGTCAAACACTTGAAATTTGTCATGGGAAGTCTTAGATGGAAAACCAGAACATTTTTCCATTAGAAGCAAGAGATCGTTCATACTAATATTATATATATTATATTCACTTTCCCAGATAGGACAGCACATACCATGGACTTTAATACACCAGTCGTGGGGCACTAGTTACAACAGGAAGAAAACAACAGTCAGATAATTTGTCCACTGAGGTGGTTCGACCCTACGACGCAAGCACCTCAGTCGTGTGCTCTACAGTCTAATCTAGATCCTGCCCCAAGAGGGCGTTTGATGCCGCCATGAGTTATAAACTTACTTCCATATTTGGTTGCTCACACTCACACTCACACATAATGTCGATCTGGAGCGTGAGTTTCTCGGCCAGGCCTACTGGTTGTATGGTGACTGTCTTTCGTCTGTCAGACTTCTTCTCAGGACACGACGTGGTAGAGATCTCCACGTCAAAGGTTACCTAGGAAACAAGCACATTGACTTAATAAGCATTCTGAAAGTATTGCTAAAGAAATATAATATGTCCCTTACCGGGCTTAACACATTTTCATATCTCCTAATTTCAAGAGCCATAACTCTGTTTAAAACAGGATAAATCCCTATAAAAGTCAAACTTGATCTGTAACAGAACATGATAAAGCTATGCACACAATTTTAAGGATTTGTGAGAAAATAAAACGAAAAACTATATGTGTGTCAGACAGACAGCAGATAGACAGACAGACAGACGGACAGACAGACAGAAGGATGGATATGAAACCTATAGTCCCCTCCGGTTGGACAGGTAGGGGACTAATAATTATCGGCTGTTAGATGACACACATTTGGTATTGTGACATGTAGTACAATAGCAGCGCGGAATCTTGTATATGCACTTTCCTACAATCAGGACATCACACACCACATTCTTTGATACACCAGTCGTGGAGCACTAGTTGGGACGAGAAAAACCCAATTAAAGAATTGTTCCAAATTACTATTACACAAATAATTCCTTTTGTAAATATCCAAATACGGTTCAAGCCCTCTTTCTAGGACTGCATAATTGTAACACAGCTGTAGATGAAAAAGTTAACCTTTTTTTGTTTGTTTAACGACACCACTAGAACACATTGATTTATTAATCATAGGCTATTGGATGTTAAACATTCCGTAACGTTTTGACGTATAGTCGTAGAGAAGAAACCCTCTGCTTTGTCCCATTAGTAGATGGGAATCTTTTATGTGAACCATCCAACAGAAAAGACAGCACATACCACGGTCTTTAATATATCAGTCATGGTGCACTGGTTGGAACGAGAAACAGCCTGTTGATGAAGTGACCCTACGACCGCTCAAGTCCGAGTCGGAATCAATGAAACATCGAGGCAGGTGGATAACAGGTTTCCTCTTTTACTTGGCCAATGAGCGCAGTGTACTATTAATAATTACTTTATGTGTACATATATCATATGTATGTTAATTTGTTTGACATTTCATAATTAATTAATAAACAATAATAACTCGCATGTGTGGATATAGGTCGCGCACGTGTGCCAAGACATAACGAATTCATTTGATAGCCGGTTTTCCCAGATCAATTGTGTACTGTTTCCAAAAAGATATTTTGAGATTTAGCTGTTATTATTGCTGATATAATTTCTTTTCTTGTCTACGTATGATTTCTTCTTTTGATTTTGTTTTTAAAAAATAATTCACAGTAAACAAACATATCGTATACCGAAAACCGTCTGTTGACGCCTCTGCGCCTTTAATCCATGGTTGCAAGCATTGCTGCTAGTGACATTTGGTCTTAGAGGGGAACCTGTAGTTTTCTGAATAGTAGTTAATACGGGACGTAGACTGCGGGGAGAGGGTAGGGGTCCGAGCTGAGGCTAAACGCATTTATTACAGTGTAATATTGGGCTATTCGAGGAATATGTAAACAAAAGGATCCGCTAGGTTCATGTTCGACCACGCTACGCCCCTGCTAATAATATTTGATTTTAAGAAAAATCTAAACACATCATTTATCCAGACCTTTGATATGCTAACCATGAAACTGGTTGTTCTGTGAAAACATCTATAGACAAAAGTCCCTAACGAACCATAACATGTTAGACACCAAATTATCGTGGCTTAAACCGTACTGACCACACCAACTCTGAAGATGGATGGGCCAGAGTAGGTTTTGTTCTCCACTCAGTTGAAAGGTAGTTTAAATGTGCATTTGAATGAATATTTTGGATTTATTAACTTCGACAGTTCACAATAATGTAGCTCAAAATTCTCCATGGTGTTAGAAACTGTATTAATGCTACCACAGGTGATTACAAACATTGTAAACTGTAAATTATATAATATTATGACCTTATGTTTAATAACTGGCCATCCCAGTTTGCTCCCCTCCCCTAGTTACCAGTATTTTTACTCTTTTTTCTTCTTTTCTTTTTCTTTTCAATAACTGGTAGACCAGTAGAGCTCGTCGTATATAATAATAGGTGATAATTTTGCCAATTCAGTTTTCAAATTTTCGTTCGAGTGAGTTTTATGAATTGTATGTAATAATATTAAGTAAAAAAAACCCAAAACGGTTGGACATAATTTTGATTAGGACTGCATTACCTCTCCTCCTTGAGGACTGAGATTATCACAGGTGTTCGTCTTCGTCTTGCCCCTGTAACTAAAAATATATACAGCATGTACAATATCTGTCCCCACAGTAGTAGTGGGAATACTCTGTATATAGCATGTACAATATCTGTCCTCACAGTAGTAGTGGGAATACTCTGTATATAGCATGTACAATATCTGTCCCCACAGTAGTAGTGGGAATACTCTGTATATAGCATGTACAATATCTGTCCCCACAGTAGTAGTGGGACTACTCTGTATATAGCATGTACAATATCTGTCCCCACAGTAGTAGTGGGACTACTCTGTATATAGCATGTACAATATCTGTCCCCACAGTAGTAGTGGGACTACTCTGTATATAGCATGTACAATATCTGTCCCCACAGTACTAGTGGGAATACTCTGTATATAGCATGTACAATATCTGTCCCCACAGTAGTAGTGGGAATACTCTGTATATAGCATGTACAATATCTGTCCCCACAGTAGTGGTCGGAATACTCTGTATATAGCATGTACAATATCTGTCCCCACAGTAGTGGTGGGAATACTCTGTATATAGCATGTACAATATCTGTCCCCACAGTAGTGGTGGGAATACTCTGTATATAGCATGTACAATATCTGTCCCCACAGTAGTGGTGGGAATACTCTGTATATAGCATGTACAATATCTGTCCCCACAGTAGTGGTGGGAATACTCTGTATATAGCATGTACAATATCTGTCCCCACAGTAGTGGTGGGAATACTCTGTATATAGCATGTACAATATCTGTCCCCACAGTAGTGGTGGGACTACTCTGTATATAGCATGTACAATATCTGTCCCCACAGTAGTGGTGGGACTACTCTGTATATAGCATGTACAATATCTGTCCCCACAGTAGTGGTGGGACTACTCTGTATATAGCATGTACAATATCTGTCCCCACAGTAGTGGTGGGACTACTCTGTATATAGCATGTACAATATCTGTCCCCACAGTAGTGGTGGGACTACTCTGTATATAGCATGTACAATATCTGTCCCCACAGTAGTGGTGGGACTACTCTGTATATAGCATGTACAATATCTGTCCCCACAGTAGTGGTGGGACTACTCTGTATATAGCATGTACAATATCTGTCCCCACAGTAGTGGTGGGACTACTCTGTATATAGCATGTACAATATCTGTCCCCACAGTAGTGGTGGGACTACTCTGTATATAGCATGTACAATATCTGTCCCCACAGTAGTGGTGGGACTACTCTGTATATAGCATGTACAATATCTGTCCCCACAGTAGTGGTGGGACTACTCTGTATATAGCATGTACAATATCTGTCCCCACAGTAGTAGTGGGAATACTCTGTATATAGCATGTACAATATCTGTCCCCACAGTAGTAGTGGGAATACTCTGTATATAGCATGTACAATATCTGTCCCCACAGTAGTAGTGGGAATACTCTGTATATAGCATGTACAATATCTGTCCCCACAGTAGTGGTGGGAATACTCTGTATATAGCATGTACAATATCTGTCCCCACAGTAGTGGTGGGAATACTCTGTATATAGCATGTAAAATATCTGTCCCCACAGTAGTGGTGGGAATACTCTGTATATAGCATGTACAATATCTGTCCCCACAGTAGTGGTGGGACTACTCTGTATATAGCATGTACAATATCTGTCCCCACAGTAGTGGTGGGACTACTCTGTATATAGCATGTACAATATCTGTCCCCACAGTAGTGGTGGGCTACTCTGTATATAGCATGTACAATATCTGTCCCCACAGTAGTGGTGGGACTACTCTGTATATAGCATGTACAATATCTGTCCCCACAGTAGTGGTGGGACTACTCTGTATATAGCATGTACAATATCTGTCCCCACAGTAGTGGTGGGACTACTCTGTATATAGCATGTACAATATCTGTCCCCACAGTAGTGGTGGGACTACTCTGTATATAGCATGTACAATATCTGTCCCCACAGTAGTGGTGGGACTACTCTGTATATAGCATGTACAATATCTGTCCCCACAGTAGTGGTGGGACTACTCTGTATATAGCATGTACAATATCTGTCCCCACAGTAGTGGTGGGACTACTCTGTATATAGCATGTACAATATCTGTCCCCACAGTAGTGGTGGGACTACTCTGTATATAGCATGTACAATATCTGTCCCCACAGTAGTGGTGGGAATACTCTGTATATAGCATGTACAATATCTGTCCCCACAGTAGTGGTGGGACTACTCTGTATATAGCATGTACAATATCTGTCCCCACAGTAGTAGTGGGAATACTCTGTATATAGCATGTACAATATCTGTCCCCACAGTAGTAGTGGGAATACTCTGTATATAGCATGTACAATATCTGTCCCCACAGTAGTAGTGGGAATACTCTGTATATAGCATGTACAATATCTGTCCCCACAGTAGTAGTGGGAATACTCTGTATATAGCATGTACAATATCTGTCCCCACAGTAGTAGTGGGAATACTCTGTATATAGCATGTAAAATATCTGTCCCCACAGTAGTGGTGGGAATACTCTGTATATAGCATGTACAATATCTGTCCCCACAGTAGTGGTGGGACTACTCTGTATATAGCATGTACAATATCTGTCCCCACAGTAGTGGTGGGACTACTCTGTATATAGCATGTACAATATCTGTCCCCACAGTAGTGGTGGGAATACTCTGTATATAGCATGTACAATATCTGTCCCCACAGTAGTGGTGGGCTACTCTGTATATAGCATGTACAATATCTGTCCCCACAGTAGTGGTGGGACTACTCTGTATATAGCATGTACAATATCTGTCCCCACAGTAGTGGTGGGACTACTCTGTATATAGCATGTACAATATCTGTCCCCACAGTAGTGGTGGGACTACTCTGTATATAGCATGTACAATATCTGTCCCCACAGTAGTGGTGGGACTACTCTGTATATAGCATGTACAATATCTGTCCCCACAGTAGTGGTGGGACTACTCTGTATATAGCATGTACAATATCTGTCCCCACAGTAGTAGTGGGACTACTCTGTATATAGCATGTACAATATCTGTCCCCACAGTAGTAGTGGGACTACTCTGTATATAGCATGTACAATATCTGTCCCCACAGTAGTAGTGGGGAAATCATCATTAAATTATAGTATTTACTCATGGTGTCAAAATTACCAATTTATTATTTGCTCTCTCCATGGGTCAAGGAAACTTTCCGCCAAATTTAGTTGAAAATTGTCTAAAAGAGTAGTAGCTGTGAAAACAATTACAGTATTTCTGTATACAACTATATAGGGAACAAACATTAATGCAATTCACAACTTTTGACAAACCATCTAATGGCCTTTACATATATGATGACTATTCGGTCATAGCATTTCTGTAAGTAGAGAAGACATTTGGTTTTTTATTTGGTTTACCGGCCTCGGTGGCGTCGTGGCAGGCCATCGGTCTACAGGCTGGTAGGTACTGGGTTCGGATCTCAGTCGAGGCATGGGATTTTTAATCGAGATACCGACTCCAAACCCTGAGTATGTGCTCCGCAAGGCTCAATGGGTAGGTGTAAACCACTTGCACCGACCAGTGATCCCTAACTGGTTCAACAAAGGCCATGGTTTGTGCTATCCTGCCTGTGGGAAGCGCAAATAAAAGATCCCTTGCTGCCTGTCGTAAAAGAGTAGCCTATGTGGCGACAGCGGGTTTCCTCTAAAAACAGTGTCAGAATGACCATATGTTTGACGTCCAATAGTCGATGATAAGATAAAAAATCAATGTGCTCTAGCGGCGTCGTTAAATAAAACAAACTTTACTTTATTTGGCTTATTTTTTGCCTTTTAGGTCCCGCCTTTCATTCACTCGAGGGGTGGGTGGATACCAGAAAAACAAATTTATAAACATATTTTTCGATTTGTTCAAAAACGTATGTTTCCATGTGTTGAGGCTTGGCATTTATGGAAGAAGGAAGGAAATGGTTTATTTAACGACGCAGTCAACACATTTTATTTACGGTTATATGGCGTCGGACATATGGTTAAAGACCATACAGATATTAAGGGAGGAAACCCGCTGTCGCCACTTCGTGGACTACTCTTTTTTATTAGCAGCAACGGATCTTTTATATGCACCATCTCATAGACAGGATAACACATACCACGGCCTTTGATGTACCAGTCGTGGTGCACAGGCTGGAGCAAGAAATAGCCCAATGGGCCCACTGATAGGGAACGATCCCAAACCAACCGCGCATCAAGCGTTTTACCACTGGGTTACATCTCGCCCTTATGGAAGAAGAGAAGGTTAAAACAAATTGGTTTAGTTTTTCCCTTTTGGGCCCATTCGCATTCCCCCCTCCAACCCGCCCCAAGGGGGTGATGTTCAGAACGACCCAATTAACCTTTTGTTTCTCCATAGGTCAAGGTAGATACCCACCAAATGTAGTTGGAAATGGTCTAGTAAGTCAAGCATTTCTTTATATAATTGTAGTAAATTTCACACCCTCACATTAATAACAATCACAAATTAAAGGGGCATACCCTAGTTTCAACCCGTGAAAATTTACACTAAATTTAGTTAATCTACAAACTTGTAAAACATTTGGATAAAGTTACAGTTGAGTGAAACATGAGTCTGTCATGTTTGTCACTTTGAAATGGTGAAATACACTCTAAAAATAGACTAAAACTCGACTCCATAACTGTTACTTCTCAAACGCAAGTGCGTTTTTAAAAATATGAGAAATGCATTTTTTTATATTAAAAACACCAGGATGACCAAAAACACTTCGAATGTACGAAAATTGATAATCTAAACAATAGAATATAAGTAAAGTATGATTTAAGTTATCAAAAACAGTTATAACAGTCAAAAATAAGCGTTAGTGTTTAAAAACTAGGGCATGTCCCTTTAAATAAACCCCCTATTGATCTTTAAATATCAACACTACTAGGCTATAGCATTTCTGGAAATAAAGAAATTGGGTTCTTAAATTGGTTTAATTTTCCCCTTTTAGGTACCAGCTCTGGGGTGAGTGGCTCAGAATGACCTAATTCATAAACTCATGTTTCTATATGCCAAGAAAGCTTGTACCGAATTTTGTTGGAATTGATTAAGTCGTTTTGAAGATGAAATCGAAGAAATAACAGTTTAAATACATTTCTTTATATACCTATAAAAAAACTCCACCCTCTCCCCAGGGACAAACAGGGGGCTCTTTGGTTATAGCATTTCGGAAAGAAGAGAAGAAGATTTTGTTTTAATTGGCGTAATTTCCCCCTTTTTGGGCCCCGTTCTCGGGTCCCTTGGGGGTGGGGTAATATGACCATATTCGCCTGTTTGCTTTTCTCTGTGTGCCAAGGAAGCTTCCCACAAAATGTGGTTGCAGTTGGTCAAGTAGTTTTAGAGTAGATGTCGAAAGTGTGAACAGTTTACGCATGATAAAACGCATGACGGACAATGGACGGCGCACAACGACGGGCGAAAACAGACACCAATACTTCGGTTGAGGTGACTTAACAACGTAGAGCAATGAGAGGTTCACAGTTGGGGCTCCAAGTGGGGTAACAGGCTCCAAAACCGTCACTTACTCACTGCCGGTTCCTATGGGCATGCATTGGTTGAACTGGAAAGACCCTCAGTTGGTCGCGATCTACTGAATGGGTAAAGACCTCTTATATTGGTAGATATTAAATACACTTACTCTTTGAAATCAAATTGGTCGACTTACTGAATGGGTACAAAACTGAGAACCTCTTATATTGGTAGATATTAAATGTACTTACTACGTGCACTCAGATCGTAGAACAATATTGATGCCTTCTGATCCATTGACTTTCAGTTCAACTTTAGAAATAATTTTCTGAAACACACGTGTACAAACATTTACAGATATATGCGGTATGTTACGTATACCTAATATGATTAATTTTCTTTCACAAGTATAAAATGTCATGTTATTGTGTTAAGACACAGGTGACAAATGGGATATCTGTTAAAATAGAGTTCATGTAAAACTGTTAAAGTTTGTTTTGTTTAACGACACCACTAGAACACATTAATGTATTAATCTCGGCTATTGGCTGACAAACATTTGCTAATTTTGACATATCGTCTTAGCCCCCAAGTACTGTAGCAAAACCTCAAATTCGGGTAAAAATTATACAGATAGTCGGGCAAAATGTGCTACCCTGAGACCTTTTTACCATGTATTTCCATCATTCTACCCTGAAAATTAGTTGTAATCCATGCAAGAATGCGAAGTGATCCGTTTGCAACTCTGTATAGCTGTTTGTAGAATTTGGTAGTAATGTTAATATGAATAAACGTTGTTATTTAGATTCGGGCATTTTCGTTTGATTCGGGCATTTTCGTTTAATTCGGGCAAAAGCCAGTCTGCCCCACTACCAAACTGGGAGTCCGTACGCATATGGCCATAAGCCGGTCGCTTCACACGATAATAACATTTTGTGATCCCGATTCTGATCTCGACAGCTTTCCCTATCTCTATCCTGATCCACATCCATACTCATATCCTGATTCCTATTCCAATGAATACTGATATCATTGTGATGATTCTGATCTCGACGACATTCCCTATCTCTATCCTGATCCACATCCATACTCATATCCTGATTCCTATTCCACTGCATGCTGATATCATTGTGATGATTCTGATCTCGACAACATTCCCTATCTCTATCCTGATCCACATCCATACACATACCCTGATTCCTATTCCAATGAATACTGATATCATTGTGATGATTCTGATCTCGACAACATTCCCTATCTCTATCCTGATCCACATCCATACTCATATCCTGATTCCTATTCCACTGCATGCTGATATCATTGTGATGATTCTGATCTCGACAACATTCCCTATCTCTATCCTGATCCACATCCATACACATACCCTGATTCCTATTCCAATGAATACTGATATCATTGTGATGATTCGGATCATCATCGGCCTCGGTGATGTAGTCGTTAAGCCACCGGACTGAATATATACAGTTAATTATGTCTGTTGTAATAAATTAATTTAACAGTGGTACACTGCATCATTCAGTAGCTTGGAGAAATATCCCAAGTATGATTTATTAGCGCTACGTTTCCCATTCCCATCAGTCATAGTGGTGTGAAACAACACACAGAGCTATCGATATGTTTCGATAGTCAATGTCTCGATAGCAATACATCGATAATTAATTCAACTATCGATAACTATCACAATTGTTTTCTCGACTATCGATAGTTTCGATAGTATGCCTTGTGAAATATTGTCTACGACCAAAGCATGATTTCGCTACCTACAAATAATTAAGTACAAACATAAACACAGATGTGGCAGAAATATTATTTCGATAATTCGCGGATTTAAGAAGGAAGGAAATGTTTTATTTAACGACACATTATATGTACGGTTATATGGCGTCGGGCATATCGTTAACAATCACACAGATATTGAGAGAGGAAACTCGCTGTCGCCACTTCACGGGTCACGGATTCAGAGAAAACGGATAAGAAAAAAAAAGTACGTATGGAATTTGGAAACGTAACTAGTTTAATAGTTAGTTTAATAATTCATTCACTATTACCTCATATTCTGTTTTCTTTTAATAATTCATTAACTATTATATTCCTCATATTCTGTTTTCTTTTAATAATTCATTCACTATTACCTCATATTCTGTTTTCACCAGCTTGACGATATTGGACGAATCTTTGTTGAGTTTAACCACGCTAGAGCCTCGCATTCGCTGGCTCAGTTCCTTGTAAGCTTCATCCACGCTTCGATGACTCCCATCAGGAATTGCAAATATGGTGAGGACGTTCTTCGAGCCTACCATCTGCGAAATCTGCCCCACAGACGGGTAATCCTGCCAACAAGTTTAAAGTTTGTTTTCTTCAACCACTAGAGCACATCGATTAATTAAGCATAGGCTATTGGAAGGAAGGAAGGAAGGAAATGTTTTATTTAACGATGCACTCAACACATTTTATGTACAGTTATATGGCGTCGGATATATGGTTAAGGACCACACAGATACTGAATGAGGAAACCCGCTGTCGCTACTTCAGGGGCTACTCTTTTTTTATTAGCAGTAAGGGATCTTTTATATGCATCATCCCACAGACAGGATATTACATACCACGGTCTTTGTTACACCAGCTGTGGAGTACTGGCTGGAACAAGAAATAGTCCCATGGGCTCATCGAAGAGAATCGATCCTAGATCGATCGCGCACCAGGCGATCGCTGTATCACTGAGCTACATCCAGCCCCCGGTTATTGGATGCCAATGCCAACGAAGACCAGCGATTAAACTAGTTTACACATACGTAGGAGATGATACTTTACTAAGAGATCTGAGGGTCGAGTGGAATTGGCTCTCACAACCGGCCTCGGTGGTGTCGTGCTTCAGCCATCGGACATAAGGCTGGTAGGTACAGGGTTCGCAGTCCGGTACCGGCTCCCACCCAGAGCAAGCTTTAACGACTCGATGGGTAGGTGTAAGACCACTACACTCTCTTCTCTCCTTCTCTCTCACTAACTGTTAACCACTAACAACGAACCCACTGTCCTCGACAGACGGCCCAGATAGCTGAGGTGTGTGCCCTGGACAGTGTGCTTGAACCTTAATTGGATATAAGCACGAAAATAAGTTGAAATGAAATTAAATGAAATGCTCTCAAATATTTTACGGTGCTCTCACAAGGACTATATGTTTCATACCAAAACACAAAAAAAAGTTATATTAATATAGATAACACTTAACCTACTTCAAACAACTGAAAACAAATACACATATATCCAACAACCCCACCCCACCCCACCCACACCACGACACCACTAGAGCACATTGATTTATTAATCATCGGCTATTGGATGTCAAACATTTTGGTAATTTTGACATATAGTCTTGAAAAGTAAACCCGCTACATCTGCCCATTAGTAGCAAGGAATTTTTAATATGTACCATATTTCACAGACATGATAGCAAATACCACGACCTTTGATATACCAGTCGTGGTGCACTGGCTGGATCGAAAAATAGCTCAATGGGCCCACCGACGGGGATCGATGCCAAACCAACCGCGCATCAAGCGATCGCGTTTCTATTGGGCTATGTCCCGACCCTCAAGTATACAATGAGGTGGGAGAAATTTATCATAATTATTTTTCTTCGAGTGTGTGAACCCTCTTAAAACAATCTTAGATTGTGTAAATAAAAAAAGGACGATTGTTGTTTCGGGGTGGGATTTTGTGTTGTTTTTGTTGTTGTTGTTGTTGTTGTTGTTGTTGTTTCGTTGGGGTTGTTTGTGTGCTTTTTGTGTTTGGTTTTTCTTTTTCTTTTCTTTTGTCTCTTTTTTTTTGGGGGGGGGGGGTTGGGGGGGGGACGAATGAACTGGTACCAGGTAGAGTTCCGCTGTATTAAAACCAGTCCCATTCACGTGGCACTTGCAGTCGTTGGGTATCACAATCCCCGCCAACTGAAACAAAGACATTAAAATGGTTCTGAGCCAATTGCAGAATTCTTAAAATGGCAGACAAAGCATGAACAGAATATAGTACTAGACATTCTATACAGAATCAGCTAAAATCACAAACCGAGAAACGTCCAAGTATTACGGATTGCCCTAAAGTATTTCAGAAGTAGATTCTAAAAATTAGAACAGAAGCAGTATTGCCTAACATAATTAGAAATGTGAATATTGAAACGCGGACGGCATCCCTTGTGGCATACAGCTTTGTTTGGATGTTATTGTCGTTTTTGAATCACTATGCTGTCCGAGTTATTCAATGTTTTGATAGACAAGGACATCTACAAAAGCTGCAAGACACCATTGGCGTTCATATGAGGTAGGCTAAAGGTCCTTCTTACTGCCGCAACAACTTACTATCAAGATAATGAAACATCGAATGTTTTGGGCTAGTCCAGACAGTATCTTTATCTAATCACCGGCATCGGTGGTGTCGTTGTTAAGCCATCGGCTGGTAGGTACAGGGTTCGTAGCTCGGTACCGGCTCCCACCCAGAGAGAGTTTTAACGACTCAGTGGGTAGGAGTAAGACCACTACATCCTCTTCTATCTCACCAACCACTAACAATTAACCCACCATCCTGGACAGACAGCCCAGATAGCTAAGGTGTGTGCCCAGGACAGTGTGTTTGAATCTTAATGGAATATAAGCACGAAAATAATTTGAAATGAAATGAAATTATCTAATCATGTTTGGGCCAGTCAATTATTAAGAGAAACATTATTATGTATACCAGTATTGCATCCATTACTTATATTATAACAGTCTTATATCCAATTGTTTCACCACTGCGACATCTTGAACAGTCTAGAGTGTTATGGTGGTCCATTGGCTACTCCTGAAATAAACAAATACGTCCGTCTGTTTGCCTGTATGTGTGTAGGAAGGTCAGCAGGCACTTACGTACGTACGTACAAAGAACACGAGTTGTAATGTTTTACTTACACGACCGTCACCAGCCGTATGGAATGTCGTGTCTGATGCATATATCAACAGTCGTCGACCTACTTCTCGCCAGCCAACTTCAGACTACAAACAAATACAAAATGTCATTGTTTAATACTGTTATGGCTCAAGTTTTCCCTAGCCCTACATTGTTTATCATTATTCTAATAACTAGGGATATTTGGGAACAACACTATTGTTGAGAGAGAGAGAGAGAGAGAGAGAGAGAGAGAGAGAGAGAGAGAGAGAGAGAGAGAGAGAGAGAGAGAGAGAGAGAGAGACTCACTCTCACCGAATAGGCTCCTCCAGCATGGGATATTTTGTGTGTATTTCCCCATAGAAAGGACATCACATAACAACTGCCTTCGATTGATTAATTATTGTGTATTGGTTAAGATTACGGGGAATTTCGGGTCAGCCAAATGCACTCCATCCTACAATCTATCGAAAATCAGGCGACTGCTCTTTCACCGAGGTGTTATAAAGATGACATTATTGATATGTTTACGCTTAAACCCACTGCATAGGGTGTATACTACCAAATCAAAATCCCACAGACGACAATAGTAACATATGTGGCTAAAACTCCTACCTGCAGCGTATTAATCGACATAAACGCCACGGATATAAATACTACCACCCCTCACCTTTAAAATTAATCAGATAAAATTGGGGGTCAAGCTGCTCAATTCTGAGATAACTGGTAGCGTCTATGACTGTCCTAGTTCCGCACAAAATTTAAGTACTTTTTTTGTTTACAGGTACACCATACATGTTTCAAGCACAAGGCTACTTGACACAGTGGTACTAGATGAAATAAAATTGCATATATTTTTTACCCAGATGAAACTGTTTTGTTTTACAACCAACACACTCACATTTATCACCAATTACAGGACGTGTGGTGTTAACTTCTCTATCAAAAGTTCAGTGCACCTCGAACTTTGACCCAGCCGGAAGTTATTTGCTTTAGTACTACCTGTAATGATTGGTTCTGAAATGGGGTAATAATGCATGGATTTTGTGGAAACTTCAAAGTTGGCGACAGGAGTAAACACGTAGTTGAGAAGATCCGTTTGTGCGTCAGAATTCAGAATGACGTCTTACATCTTTCTTTTACACCAAGATACTGTTGTATTGGTATTGGTTGAAATCTGCCTGGTGGAACTTACAAACAAGTCGAAAACGTCTCAGCCAATTCGCCATTCTCTATTATGGTTCGACCAGAAAACAACTCTTGGTTAGATCCATGAGAGGATCATATATATTAAGTTTTGTTGAAATCTGCCTGGTAGAACTTAAGAAGAAGAAGAAGAAGAAGAAGAAGAAGAAGAAAAAAAAAAAAAAAAAAAAAAAAAAGTTGGCAATATCAGCAAATCAGAAGCCAGGACAGTCACCTTGGATTTTGAAACGGCCCGAAAAATAACAACACTTATTCAGGGTCGTGAGACGATGATTTGGACTAAATTTGAAACCTGCCTGGTGGAAGTGGAAAATGTGAAAAGTTGACGGACGACGTGTGCCGGACGTCGCGCAATCGCATAAGCTCCCATGACCCTAAAGGCCAGGTGAGCTAATAAATGTGTCTAATGGTTATGAACCTCACAAGCCACCGCCTGCATGATGGCGTCCAAGCCTCCCTCGGGGACATCCATGTTACCAGTGACGTTGGATCCCTCGATAGCTTTCTGAAAGTGTAGCAATGTTGATCATTAACCACATGGTTTAGCGTTGGACACAACACTGCATGTATCAATAGGTTTTTAATCAACAATCTCAGGACAATGTCAGGGGATAGGTTAAACACGGACATTTGAGGCTACCTAGCCCACAATACATAGACAAACTAAGTTTAGTGGGGTTTTGTGGGGTTTTTAATTTTTTATGTGTTTTTTATTTTGTATCTCAGATGGGTGCAAACACCTTCATGATTTTCTGTAGAGCACTTGCTATTAGGGTTATGATTTTATGAGAATATAAATGTGTGAAATTTCATAGGTTTGCAGTCTAATTTACATTCTTACAAACTTCAATGACTTGAGAATTTACAACAGCATGGTATAGACAGTAAGTGGAAGACAGCAATACACTGTGTAATCCCTAGAAATGCATTTACCAAGGACGAACAAGACTGACCAAATATTGCCTGTATTATATTAATTTGAACAAATTAGATTACTTTCCGTAAAAATAAATACTAATTGAGTTGTCCTTTCCTGAACATGCCATTTCGAACCAATTTGGAAGGCAGGGCAGCCGACACATTATGCATCAAAAGATTGCTCCATGTATCTGAATAAACGGATACAATGTTCAGTCTCCAACAACATGAATTCTACGTTCTGGATAAACTTCATTAGGAGCAAATTCCATACAAAAATTGTTAATCAGTACTCTTATGTTCTCGTAATATCATTTTGATTGTCAAAGTTATGATAAAACGAAACACTTTAAAGAGGTTTTCAAGCAACCTCTTCATATTACATTGATTATTAAACCTATGATAAAACAAAACACTTTAAAGAGGTTTTAAAGCAACATCCTCATAAAGAACACAGTTAACATAAATAATATAACTTACGATAAAACTATTCAGATCAGTCGTCAGTGGCAATCTGTGTCTGTAACCAAATGGCGGGGCGCATGTTTTTCCTGGTAATAAATATAATATTATTATCATCATCATCATTATCATCACCATCATCATCACCATCACCATCATCGTTATCATCATCATCGTCATCATCATCATCATCATCATCATCATCGTTATCATCATAATCATAAATAACAAAAACAAAATCATTTTGATCATCATTATCATCATCATCATCATCATCATCATTATAAAAAAGATATTTCACGTGCCTATTTCCAATTTTGGTTCAAGCATGTTGTCCTGGGGCGCAGTACAGCTGCCTATCCAGGGCAGAAATGGGGTTGGGGGAAATTAGCTATGGCTTTAACTAGGTAATTAGCTATCTACAGTGGGTGACTTTTTCATGAATATAAGTTTATGGTCCTGGGCCTGTATTTTCGAAGCAATCTTAGCCTACGAAATCGTAAAATCATCGTAAGCTGTGACGTCACTATGGCGTGTGCTGTAAGGACGTCACACTCTACGATGGTTTTACGATTTCGTAGCGCTAAGATAGCTTCGAAAATATGGGCCCTGGTTCTAATGTTTGAAATAGTTTGGACGACAATTTTGACGATCTCCTAAAGCGAAAATGGCAGCAGACACGAAGACCAATTTTGATGCCACGACCTAAAGAAAAATAAGTACTTGCCCTTTCATGGACCTATGGGTTAGGGTTTTGTGCTGTCCTTTGGTTTTTATTCCTAATATAATAACGTTGACGATACCTGAAACGTACCAGGGTAATACCGACTAATGGCTGACGAATTAGATATATATATATATATATATATATATATATATATATATATATATATATATATATGTATGGCATTTTATTTAGCTTCGTATTTAATCAGGTTTATATAGTTTATCGTAATTGGACTTAATATCCATTTTTATGGCTACTATTTTTTAAATTACATTATTTTATTTTTAAAAAGGATCAGATGCATTGATAATCAATGAAGACACTAATTTCAATAATTAAAACGTAATTATTAATAAAGGAGACAATTGTATCATCAGTTTGTTCACACAAATATAAATATGATTTCTATACTTTCACTGTAACTGAATTACAGTGAAAAAATGCCTTTTCACCGAATATCAATTTTATGGTTTCTATAGATCTATATATTTCATAGCTATGTATATAATATATAATATATGCTTGGTAAACCTTAACATCAGCAAACGAAACGAAAATGAATAACTCACCAACCAGAATACATGGGTTTTGAAGCCTGCAAGACAAACATGAATAAACATTTAGTGTGTATCTAATTTAGTTGTGTACCGCACAGATTTAATACATTCATATATGTGTGTGTACACAAGTGTGTGTGTCTCCCTGCGTGTTCTGTTAACTCACCGTGGTGCAGGGGTGTAACATTCTCTTTGAGTTTTGAGTAAAATTCAGTGTCCGTAAAATTCTGTGATATTTGTGTTTTTGCACAGTTCTTTACACTGTTTTTGTTTAAGTCTTGAATTTTTATATTGATGTTGATCATCACTTTATTTATTTGCATTACCATAGTTTGACGCCCAATAGCCGATGTATTGTTCGTGCTGGGGTGTCGTTAAACATTCAGTCATTCATTCATTCTATGTCCCTATCTCTGTTTGTCTCTCTGCCTGTCTCTATCTACCCCCACCTCTCTCTCTCTCTCTCTCTCTCTCTCTCTCTCTCTCTCTCTCTCTCTCTCTCTCTCTCTCTCTCTCTCTCTCTCCTCCTCTCTCTCTCTCTCTCTCTCTCTCTCTCTCTCTCTCTCCTCCTCTCTCTCTCTCTCTCTCTCTGTGTGTGTGTGTGTGTGTGTGTGTGTGTGTGTGAATATGTGTGCGTGTATGTATGTGCACGTGTGTATGTGTGTGTGTGTGTGTGTGTGTGTGTGTGTGTGTGTTTACATGTATATTACATATGGTGTGTGTATATGTATGATAATGTGTAAGTGTCACTATGTGCACGTACTAGTTGTTTTTTTCTGTGTGTTGTATTTAAACAGACTAATTAAACACCATTGACAGTGCAGCGGTGCAATGGTCGCCCTTCTATACATTGATCAGCTAAGAGGAATGTCATTGTATGTAATATGTTTTTGTTTTGGTACTTCTTGTCAATAATATTCCTATTTCTTTCCCTAATTCTTTATCTACAATTAATACAATTCACAAGCACAACAACAACAGGCTTTCATCTTCATAATGACCAACTTGTCTGACTTCTGTATGAAGGAATAAAACACGAGTTTCACACTACACAATGGGTAATGACACAGACGCTTTCAAAGCATCGGTCGGGCTTTTCAATGTTAGGGTGAGACCTTGGAGTGATCGCATTCGATCGAAATTTAACTTTGATCGTTGGTAAATGTTCGATGAATTGATGGAATTCAATACCTGTTGTTCTCCATATCCATGTCGACAGCACTCGTCTTTACATACGTGTAGCTCCGATGTAACAAAAAACAAACCCTTCTTTTAAGGGAGCGGGGCGTATCCCATTGGTAAAGCGCAACACCTGATGCCCGGTCGGTCTAGGATCGATCTTCGTCGGTGGGCCCATTGGGTTATTTCTTGTTCCAGCCAATGTACCACGACTGGTATGTCAAAGGCCGTGGTATGTGCTATCCTGTCTGTGGGATGGTGTGTATAAAAGATCCCTTGCTACAAATGGAAAATGTAGCGGGTTTCCTCCCTATGGCTCTGTTAAAATGGCCATGTTTGACATCCAATAGCCGATGATTAATAAATCAATGTGATCTAGTGGTGTCGTTAAAAAAAATATATTCTTCTTTTAATTCTATTGTGCAAGCTGCGGGCGATTAGGTGCAACGGGTTCGAGTTCCAGTAACGACCTGAGACAATTTATGAGGTCACAAAGGATTATGTGGACTGCTTAATATTATACCTATGTAGGCGAAACTGCATGTTTGACATATCCAGTAGACTTCCAATTGGAAGCCAAACCACGCACTTTTAAATCCGACAACATAAGCACTGCGCCGTCAAGCCTTGTCTAAGGAGTATGCACTAACATAATTACTTCCAGCCAGTGTACCACGAATGGTGGTATGTGCTATCATGTCTGTGGAATGGTCCATATAAAAGATCCCTGGAAAAATGTAGCGGGTTTCATCTCTAAGACTATAATGTCTAAATTGACAAATGTTTGACATCCAATAGCCGATGATTAATAAATTAGTGTGCTCTAGTGGTGTCGACGAACTTCTTTTTTATAATCTAGTTGATGTTCAAGCACACTAAACACTTCAGATATCTATGCCGTCCATTCACGACAGAGTGTACCAGTTATTAGTGAGCGAGTATTAATAAATCAATGTGCTCTCTGCCTGTCTCTATCTGCCTCTATATACTGTTGTGGTGTCGTTAAACAAAACCAAAAAAAGTAACATAAGTACTCACGCTGCCGGCACTGTGCTCGTAAAGGGCATTATCACCTTGTCTTGGAAGTAACCGAAACCCATTTGGTAGTTGTAGGAGATCTTCTTAATCGCCAATGCTGAAATTGAGTTTCAGTACTACTATAATCTTAATTTATCGAAGGTGCTATATAGTCAATAATAATAATAATGTGTCATTTATTGAAGGCGCTACGTGGTCAAATAATAATAACGCGTAATTTATAGAAGGTGATATGGGGTCAAATAATAATGTATAATCTATAGAAAGTGCTATATGGTCATATCATTTATCGAAGGTGTTACATGTGTATAGTCAATGATAATAGTATGTAACTGATAGAAAGTGATATGTGGTCAAATGGTAATGTATAATCTATAGAAAGTGCTATATAGTCATACCATTTATCGAAGGTGCTACATGTGTATAGTCAATGATATTAGTATGTAATTGATAGAAAGTGATATGTGGTCAAATGATAATGTATTATCTATAGAAAGTGCTATATGGTCATATCATTTATCGAAGGTGCTACATGTGTATATTCAATGATAATAGTATGTAATTGATAGAAAGTGATATGTGGTCAAATGATAATGTATAATCTATAGAAAGTGCTATATGGTCAAATCATTTATCGAAGGTGCTACATGTGTATAGTCAATGATAATAGTATGTAATTGATAGAAAGTGATATGTGGTCAAATGATAATGTATTATCTATAGAAAGTGATATATGGTCAAATAATAATAATAACGTGTAATTTAATAATGCGTTATTGGCAGAAGATGCTATGAGGTCAAATAACAATAATGTGTCATTTATAGAAGGTGATATGTGGTCAAATAAGTGTAATGTATTATTTGTAGAAGGAGCTATTGCGTCACTATAGCCACATAATTATGTGTAATTTATAGGTGCTCTATGGTAAATAATTACAATGTGTAATTTATAGGTGCTATATGGTAAAATAATTACACTGTGTAATTTATAGGTGCTATATGGTAAAATAATTACAATGTGTAATTTATAGGTCCTATATTGGCCAGATTTACTTAAATCCATCTCTAGCCATACGTCAAATGTTCCTGTTCAGTTATAATTATAATTTGGCTTTTAAAAAAAACGTATGTTTTAGCGTTTAGTGAATCATCGGCCAAGTTGTGTTTTCTAGAGTATTTGAAACAGCACGTAATTAGTATTATTACGTTTTTGAAACCAATGTTCTAACGTTTAGAAAACAGCATTTTCTCACCTAGTTTCTCTGCTAATGTTGCTAATTTGTTCTTGTGTTTTTCCATCGTGTTGGACAGATCAAACAGGAAATACAAGTCGACGGGATAGTTTCTGGCTGTGCGAAACGTTAAGGTGATAACTTCTTTGGTATCTGTAAATTAAAATTTATATAGGGACTTTTGTTAAGGCTCATTTTATAATAAACAACCTAGGCTCCAACAGACGTCTAGTTTGTATCAACAAAATGGATTCATTTTTGTAAAGTAAAATCATAACACACATCACATAATGCATCCTCGGCAATTAAGAAAAGGGCCACAGCAAAAACAAAATATGCCGTGAGGAAATATCTCCGCAGTTTTGCGGTTAATGTGTAAAAGAAGAGTTTAATTTGTCAGTATTACACAAAATTATTAATTAAGAAAAGTTACCTAAACAAATTGAATGTTTCATTGCAAAATAAATGCCGTGGAAAATTGAAACACCACTGCGGCAAACCCCACGGCATTGTCGATTGTGGTGGTTAATTGCCAGGGTTATAGTGTCACGATTTACAAACAAATATATAGCAAACAAAAAATAACAGAATATAAGACGATCACAAGAGACACCCATTTCAAAGTAAGTTTATGTCCCACTGAAAACATTGTAGAGATTTTATCAAACTGTTGATGGTATGAGTATTGTGGGACTATTTTAATAGATAGACAGGCAGGCAGATACAGACAGACGGATGGACGTACAGACAGACAGACAAACATACATATAGATATAGACATATATATATAGACAGATATAGACATGGATATAGATATAGACATATATATAGATATAGACATAGACACAGACATAGATATAGACATATACATATATATATATATATAGACATAGATGTAGATATAGACATAGATATAGACAGAGACGTAAATATAGACATAGATATAGACATAGATATAGACAGACATAGACATAGATATAGACATAGATATATATATAGAATAGACATAGATATAGATATAGACATAGATATAGACATAGAGATAGACATAGAGATAGACATAGACATAGACATATATATAGACACAGACATAGATATAGACAAAGACATAGACATAGATATAGACATAGACATAGACATAGATATAGATATATGAATAATGTTCACGATGTCGAGGAATCGAAAAGGAACACAACAAAAGTAAATAGCATTACTTGGTCTGAGTTTTATATTCACAAGCTGCGGCTGGAGCTGAATAGAGTCGTTGCCCAAGTTTCCGTCCGCGACATTATCGTTCTACAAAGACAGAATTCAGTTATGATGGATTATTATTGGGGGGGGGTTTAAACGTAAAATAGAAGTACAGTAATACGTATTCAACCACTTTATCTCAGTGGTCAAAATGTGCCGACTTAAACTGTGTTTCCCTGTGTCGATTAATTGGAAAACAATTAATATAATACATTATGTACCATCTCCCCACCACCATATAATTACAGTAATATGTATTCAACCACTTTATGTCAGTGGTCAAATGTGCCGACTTAAACTGTGTTTCTCTGTGTCGATTAACTGGAAAAAATTAATATAATATATTATGTACCATCTTCCCATCACCATATAATTACAGTAATATGTATTCAACCACTTTATGTTAGTGGTCAAATGTGCAGACTTAAACTGTGTTTCCCTGTGTCGATTAATTGGAAAAAAATTAATATAATACATTATGTACCATCTCCCCATCACCACCATTGTCTTACATATCTCCTATATGTATTACTTGTTCTACACATATATAAACATAACGTCCGTATTAGTTGAAACGAAAGGACACAAAAGTTAGTTTAAGCATTATTTTACATTTTGGCTACTGTCTAACATCAAGGTATATATGAATGTATAACTTATGTTTCCATAGGTGTCGCAAGATGCTAGTGTCTGAAGAGGCTGGTTATAGTAATTTGACTTTCAACGATTAGGGGGTACATAATTTTCAAAATGGTGGTGGGCAGTGCCTCCTGATCACTTCCCCCTTCCGAAGCCTATGGTACATATACATTTTTTTTTTTTTTTTTTTTTTTTTTTTTTTTGCCAGAACCGTACCTAGCCTAAATTAAGCCAGGTGGTAGTATACAAAGAATGAGAGCACTGTGAAAGGCCTATAAGGCAGTGAAAAGGGTCACTTTGAATTCAAGGGATTTTTTTCTAGGGCTGCAACTGTCCCTTGTCCCCCAGTTGGATGCGGTCCTGATTTGCATATTGTCCTGACACTCACCTGCGTGAGATTCACGATGTTCTTAGGGGATACGATGAACTCGCTGGCACAACCAGATTTATTCAGTTTTGGAACAGTGTCACATCTATCATAGGCGTCGGAGGAAAAGTTCTGAAAAGAATAGCGAAGACTATAACATGTACGTTTAATTGAACACAAACTCCTGAAAGGAAACACGGAAGCTGTAAAATAACGTAAATGTCTGGAGGAAAAAGGTATGCAGATGTGAGTGGTATTCGTATCACATTCCTTAAACCATATTCAGGGTTTCTGCCAAGATGGTAAAATGGGTATGGCAAAATACCCACAAAATCTTGCAGATATCATTATTTTTAAGTTGACCTTTTGACAAAATTAATGACTCTTATTGTAAATGTATGATTTTCTTAACCCTAATCCAAAACCTAACCCATTTTCTTTCAGGGGGTAGGCCCCCCATACCCCTATGTCGACTGCGGTAGCATTTAGCACACACATTGTAAATATTCAATTTCATAGCGCTATACCCAAACATGTCTTTCTGGCTAAAACCATGATATTATTATATACAATGTAACATTGACTAAAGCATGAAGGAAGGAATATTTGTTCAATGATACCTCAGCACATTTTAAACTACGGCTATTTGATGTCTAACATATGCTACTTTGACATTTGGTCGGTGGAGAACGATATAGGCTTACTGGCTTTTGCCCGAATTAAATGAAAATGCCCGATTCTGGAAGAAATCATTTAATCATATTAGCATTGCTACCAAACAGCGATATAAGGTTGCAAACGAATCACTAGGAATTTTACATGGAGGGTAGAATAATGGAAATACATGGTAAATAGGTCTCGGTACATTTTTTACCAAATATCTGTAGCATTTTTACCCGAATTTGAAGTTCTGTTCCATCCTCGGTCTCGTACGCTTATGGAGAAAGAGGATATCCGCTGCTGCCACATAGGCTATTATTATCGAAAAAACATCAAGGGATCATTCAACCAAGAAGCAATCGTATTGAAATCACCTCAGCTGATCTACATCTATTACTTGTAGATCTGACAGCATCCCGTTGAAGCTCATGTACAGGTGACCTTTCATTCCACCAATCAAAACCTTGCTTGCAGGATCATGCCAGCGATTTGAAAAGAATTTGAAAACATTCGGAATTGTGCCGAGTGTATACGAAATGCTTCGACTGAATTACGAATTATGCCGAGTGTATACGACATGCTTCGACTGAATTACGAATTATGCTGAAAACTAGGTTCGATATAAAAACAATTAATGTTGAATTTTCGTTTCAAATCTTAAACAAACGTGATAGTATAGAGTACTGGTAACAGTCTTGGTTCTGGCCCATTTTCGCCCATGCACTTAACATGCGAAAGGTGTCACCCCCTCAGCGTCACCTCCTAACAGGGGATGGTGACGTCACAGCCAGATGAATTTTGATAGGCTCATCAATGGCAATTTTAACAAAATAGTTTTAGCTACATATGTTACTATTGTCGTCTATGGGATTTGATTTGGTAGAATACACCCTTAAGTCCGTAGCTTAACCACCACAGCCCGTGACCGGTTATCTGTCTGAAAACAGCACTTACCGCCTGTGTGCACCACGCACATGACTTGTCAGCTGTGATGCACGACCCACACGTGTTTCCGCGACATACCTTAGACGCGGCTGCCACTAGAATGGAAACAAAGATCCTCATTTTTAAAATTATCTTTTTATTTATTATATAACATTTAGTGAAATATCTTAAAATATCAGTGAAATAAAAGTGTTATCAGTCACTCAGTGACGATAACACATTTTAGAGTCAAATTTTCACTATTTTACTCTAAAATTTGTTATCGTCACTGTAGAGAGTGTTATCTTTACTGTAAGAAAGCCGGAACTATTTTGCTGTTGGCTAAACATAAAGGTGTAAAATGCCAAAAATTATATAATAAATAGAAAATTTCATGTTTTTTGTCAAATATGATTTATATCTCATTGAGTCAAATTTGCAATTATAGCTCACAAGTCGCGCTTGCGCGACGAGTGTGTTATGATTGCAAACTTCACCATTTGACAAAAAAACACCGAAATATCCTCTATATATTATTAAGTATAAGCTATAAGAGATTAAACTTCCAGTTACCTTTGCATTATCACCACCTCCTTCCTCTTTGTCGCCTTCTTCTTCTTTTATTTATATATTTTATTATTATTATTATCATCATTATGGGGGTTTTATTCAGATTTATACTTCTTCGTATTTTAATGTTATTTTGTTACGTTGATTAGCTCGAAGTTTTGAACAGCCGCTAATTAAAATAAGAGATCGCTCGCCTGGTATTAAACTAACTATACCTCTGTTAAGTGAACCATAGTAATAATGATTTATCACAGATGATCATTTGGTGATGGATAATTGACATCTAAATAGTAAATGAACAAACGAAGATATGAATATGTATGTATTCAAACACAAACTCATAAATGATCCACTTTATAACAGCATATGCCTTGCGGACATCTTGGATTTCGAAACACAACACACACACACACACACAGACAGAGAGAGAGAGAGAGAGAGACAGAGAGAGAGAGAGAGAGAGAGAGAGAGAGAGAGAGAGAGAGAGAGAGAGAGAGAGAGAGAGAGAGAGAGAGAGAGAGAGAGAGAGAGAGACATACCCGGATGTCCTCTGACATACATACGCATACAAAAAGGCACCCAGGTAACTGGGTACAAGAGTAGTAAATATACATACATGTAATTGGTTTGATCTGGGATTTTATAACGACAAGAGAGAGAACAAGAAAGTGGAGAACGAAGTAGAAGACGAGACATGGTTACATGCCAGATGTATGTTTCTTTTTCTTGTTTTCTGCTATCTGCAAACAAGCCATAACAACATCATTATACATGTACCTATCAGACATTACATACCAAAATATTACAAAACTAACCCTAGTATGTTCAGATTTATAGAACTGGGTCCTGTTCCACAAAGCGATCTTAGCCCTAAGATCAGCTTAAGTGCACTAAGGTGATATTAGTGCTAAGATCGCTTCGTGGAACGGGGCCTGTTAAATAACAACAATGAAAGAATAGTAAGACGGTTAGCTTTGTATTGTTTTAAAGCTTTTGAAACAAAGAAACATAATTTTGTACAATTAAGTTTTCCTTGCATGTGAATGTGAATGCGTAAGTAGAAATTATTTTTATATATAATATGTGTATCTGTAATTTGTATCTGTTTATTTTATAAACATCATGTTAATACTCATGCGATCTATGTTACTAATGTAACTAAATTATGTGTCAATACGATTTTACGTTATAAAAGTTGTATACTAACATTGTATATCTGTATATATGTATATATTATGTGCTCAAGTGTCATTAGGCCTAATGCGAATAAAGTTATTATATATATTATCATAATATTTCTGTTACTCATTATCATTAAATAGATTAGCCCATGGAGCCCACTGTTTATTAAACATTTCGTATTTGCAATTTTTATATAGAATAAATCTTTCAATTACAAACTTTTGTTTCAGCACATTTTTAACAGCAGTGATTTCTATATTGTTTTTTTCTTTTTTGTATCTTATGTTAATAATTAAGCAGTTAAGAAAGTTAGATTTTTCATTATTGATCATACCAAAGATGACATTATTTTTATTGAAATTAATTATAATAACTGTCTGAGTCAATATCCAGTTTTGTACTGCAACCTATAAGTGTTTAACTATATTTCATTCGAAAAATAGATGTGGTATGGTTCATGGATGGTTTGGACCACGTTTTGGTTGACATTTGCTTGGTGGAACTGGAGAAGACGTTTGTCGGACGACGGACAACAGACTTGGCGCCATCGCATAAGCTCCCATATGGCCATTCGGGCCAGGGTGAGCTGATAATGTACGTGTATGTAGTGGTGTTTAGTAATCAGTTCTCAAACAGGAAGCGACACTACAAATATGTCCTCGGTCTATTATTTCTAGTTTAAATAATACGGGAAATGTCACGTGACAGTTAGAGTGAAACGTCCAAGTTTGAGATAATCAAAATAGTTGCGCCTCTTAACAGGAATGCAAGTATTATAGTGTAGCGCTTTTGTTTTGACAACACATCGTCATGTAAACGTCACAACAGGCTAATCGTCCGATATGATCGGTTCTAATGATGGCCATTGCAGGATAAATGTTACCGTAAACTCGTGTCGCCAGATATTTACAATAAAAGTAACACAAAACATAGACAATATTTATATTTTACAAATAGGATTTTCACCTACTCTGGAATAAAAAAAGAAAGAAAAACAACAACATCTTTAAAACATTATCAATTTACGGGAAAATGCATGGCTTAGACTAAGATAAAAAGAAAAAAATCACATGGTAGACAGGCAGACAGACAGCTATTTTATTAAAGTCTCACCCAATACATACACAGTAAAATACACGAGAAACACTCTTAATAAACAATGTAAAGACCTCTCCTTATGGAGTTACAAATCGTTTTCAAAGAGCTTGCCCCCTAGGAGTTCACGAGTAACTTTAGACTGGTTTTCTATAGACACTTTTCACGTGTCATGATTCACCATTTACGCGTGATCAGAAGAACGAACAAAGTTTGTATTGTTTAACGACACCATTAGAACACATTGGTTTATTAAACATCGGCAATTAGATGTCAAACATTCGGTAATTTTGACAAATAGTCTTAGAGAGGACACCCGCTATATTTTTTCATTTGTAGCCGGGAATTTGTTTATATGTATCATGCGACAGACAAGATAGCACATACCACGGCCTTTGATATTCCAGCGTTGGTGCACTAGCTGGAATGAGAAATAGTCCAATAGTCCCACCGACAGGGATCGACACAAGACAGACCACGCATTATGCGAGCGTTTTACCATTGGGGTACTTCCAGCCCCTGGGTTCATTTTAACAGAGATTTGATTGATGTTCGGTTGCTAGCTGGGTCGATATGATATGATACGATACGATACGATACGATACGATACGATACGATATATGATATATGATATACGATATGATATATGATATATGATATGATAGTCAAGGACTAAACCCAACAAGTTAAATCTTATTAGTTATACTTATTCACTCCTTTAAATAGCTACGTTGCAAAACGGATATGACAAACGAACTACGTGAACTTGGTGGAAACCGTTATGAAATGTTATAGTGGGGTCAAATCTGACTTCCCCGTGACCATTTTTCGGGGACCAAAGTTTGAGGGTGGATTTTAAGTCATTAAGACCTTTCCAAAACAAATATCCCCATGTACCTCGCGAAAGTTCTGGCTAACTCCACCAGAGGGCCAAATCAATTATGACCGCCAGCGGCCATACCGAAAATGGAAAATCGCTCACTTAATATATAATTTACAATCAGGAATAAGGTATCTATTCCCATTACAGAGAGGGTGTCTATTCTTCAGGTCGGGTTAGTTGTGCAATTTGAGGTCATCTTGATATTCAAACCCAAGATGGCCGTTATCCACCATATTGATAATTAAAAAACAGCGGAACTCTTGAAATATTTGGGCTAAATAATAAAGAAGTGTCTATCTGCACACAATGGAGGACGTACAATATTTATGTGAGTTCATATTTGCGTTTAAAAGTCATCTTGATCTTCAAATCCAAGATGGCCGTTGTTCATCATATTGAAAATAAGAACATGCTGGATTCAAACAGGGAATTCATAACCTTTTCGTGTGGTCTTTTTGCAATTTGAGGTCATTTTGACCTGAACATCTAACAAGGAAGCTTTATTGAAACATTAAATTGAGTTATGTATTTCAAAATAATTTTATTTACGCTAAAACTGCAAAGTAAATGAAAAAAAGTTCATAATCTACGATTGATCATAATTGAGACCAAGTCTGTTTCACACCATTGGACTGCATTCGTCACAACTCGGACACACCAGATTCTGATGACGTGCTGTCAAAATCTATGTACTGAATGTTCCACACTTTGGGTTTATGAGAGTACTGGGGAAATATTAATAACGGCACAGCTTTTTTTTCAAAAAGGGTTGTGTAACAAAGGAATCACAGAGCTGAATGAAGGTGAGATAACTGGCAGTGTTATTCCAGATGGCTATCTTATGGGAGGTTTCTGCAAGATTTCAGCTCTTCGTGTTACCATACACAAATGAATTTTAAGGGCATTCATTCATTTAGTGGATATAGAAAGTGATGATCCAAAGTGGCGCATGACAGGCGACTGATAGCCCGAGCTTCCATATAATGTAGTCGCACTGCTCTTACCCTGCCCGGCCTGGCCAGAGTTACTAGCGCACAGTCATGGCGTGTTTTAATGAAGTCACCTGTTTCTTGGCCAAGGCGTTCAAAACTCGGTATGTTCAAGGCATCGCTTATTAAACTTGCCCTGGACAATGGACTATTCATCTTATTCTCTTATTAGGACGTCCTATAACTGCAACATGACACCAGGCTGAAGTGGGTGCATCATACGTACAACTCCGCACTACTAACGATACTCATATGCCAATGCATGATCAGATAGTTCATTCCCGTGTGTTCTATATAGAGAGGAACGGTCCAAACATATGGAGATCACTTTGTAACGCCAACTGTCATCACCGCTTGGGTGGATCTGATAGTAACTGTTGTATTCATGGTTATGGTAAACGGGCTATCAATGAGAAATGTACTACGAAACAACCAAAGATGCTCGAGCTCTTCTAGATCATTACGTCATAATTATCTACATTAAAACCATGAAAGATCTCCACTGAAATCATGAAATCCCTTAGCACCTTTGTCATGACCTTTATGTGTTGTGACATGAGTAGTTCAAACCTTTCAGAAACCTGGGATAAAAGTAGCACTAAAAATAAAAATGTAACAATAAAGCTCCCATCAGACTGGTTTTTCGAAGAACACTGATAAAGCACCAAGTGCCTAGTCTTCATATATCTTTGCCATTCTGTGACGGAACATGCTCTCTTTTTTTTTCGCCTGTGGCGATGTTAATTGTTTTAGAGGGCCGTGTGCAGCTCGGTTACGTAATACCTCCGCGTGACCGTGCATCCCAATATGCACTTAGACCAGGTGGGCACTTGGTTACGTAATACCTCCGCGCGACCGTACCCCCTAATACACACTTAGACCAGCTGCGAAGAACGGTTTATGACCGGGGTATTTCTGGCGAACTGGCGACAGTATGTCTGGTCATCTAAGAAAATATATCGACTCTGGGAGTGGTGGAAATTCACATGATACATAGAGACGAGCCACTCGGGTATTAGACTGCCCAATACAGAGAGATCTAATAGATATACAGTTAGGAGAGATATTTGGATAATTGTGTTTTATTCAGTTACGGGTATTATAGGATCCCCGTGACACATTCCTTTCTCACACACTGTCTTCCTGTGTTGGTCCTGTTTGGAGCTAGCACAGTTGCAATGGACATAAACGTATTTCGAAATAGATTGCGCGTTCCATTGTTTTAATATAGCTGTCAGGTCCAAATGACATCAGATTGTAAACAGGACCTATAAAAAGATTGTGAATGTTCTGTGTAGTGAAAATAGACACCTCATTTATTATTCTATCTCAGATAGTTCAAGGGTTCCAACATTTTCTCATTTTTAATATGATGAACAACGACCATCTTGGATTTGAAGATGAAGATGATCTCAAATTTCAAAAATTAATATCACCAATAGATTGTGCATCGACTTTTCAGTATATAAACACAATTCACTTATGATCTAATCCAAATATTTCAAGAGCTCTGACGTTTACTAATGATCAATGTGGTGAACACCGGCCATCTTGGATTTCGATGTCACGGTGCCTTCAGATTACAAACATACCACCACCAGACGTTAAGGCATCTTCTTTTTAATGGGAATAGACACCTTGTTCGTGATTGTATTTCTTATATTAAGTGCGATATGGCCATGTTCTATTTCCAGTGAGGCCGCTGACGGCCATCATTGATTTGGCCCTCTGGTGGAGTTAGCCGGAACTTTGACGAGGTACATGGGGGCTAAAAAAAAATTCTAAAGATCCCAAAGACTTGAAATCCACCCTATAACTTTGGTCCCCTAAAAATGGTCACGGGGCAGTCAAATATGACCCCACTGCAATTATGTCATGTGAAAAGTTAACTTCTATGGAAACCCATCCTTATGATACAAGGGCTTTAAAATACCACTTTAGGTATGTCGCTTTTTTATATTGTTTTATTGTGTTATTGTTCTGCGAATGCGTGTAATTTAAGGTAGGAGTATAGGTATCCTTTTAGTACATACAAATACCAGTAAAGCCCTTAGCAACAGTGGAGTGATATGTAACCGCGATATATAATTAGCAATAGAAAAGGCAAATATGAGTGACACGGATGTTAAAATGTATCTTTCTATAATTGAGAATATAGATTGTATGAATAGGGATATAATAGAATGTCCTCATTTATCATAAATGTAGGGGACACTGGGAGAACACTGAATGACATAATCGTATCCGTGATCATATTCGTATCCGTGATCATATTCGTATCTCTGCATAAGGCAGAGTCGAAAGGAAGTTTTAGGCAAATGTTAAAAGTCGTGATTGTTTCACTATCAGGAGGAGGACTCCCAACAAGATTGTCTTAGAAAATCAAACCTAACGATCGCCGGTAGTAGGGGAGTATAGTAGGTGGTCACATGGGTCTCTTAACAATGCTAGAAGTAACCACTGAACACTCTCCAAAAGCTGATCGGTAATGGTAGTTGTGTGACACGGATAGCCACGAGAGACAAGCACATGTCGCAGATGGAAAGACAAGAACTGGGATGTGGACAGCGAAAGAAGTTGAAAGATAGGAGGAGTTGCCTGATCGGGAAGAAATGAGACGGAATTCAAAGGAGAGAAGGGAAAGGGGGTAGAGGGATAAAAAAAAAAAAAAGTCGTTATTTCGTCCATGATCTACTATCAGGAGGAAAAATTAAAGTCTGTTTGGTTTAACGACACCACTAGAATACTTTGATTTATTAACCATCGACTATTGGATGTCGAATATTTTGTAATTTCGACATATAGTCTTATAGAGGAAATCCGCTACATTTTTTACATTAGTAGCAAGGGATCTTTTATATGTACCATTCCACCAGTCGTGGTGCTATCAGGAGGACTCCCAAGAAAACCCAAACTTGCGCCGGATAGAGCTCAATGGAATATGTACATCTGTGATGACATGCATTTACGAATCACTGTAAAAACAGTGATGATATCAGGTACTCGCAAAAGATTTGCATATCATGCCCCACTAACACTATCAGTACACTAACATGTATTATCTATATGGCAATCGTCCACAGAAATATCAAACGGACCATTTAATGATTATAAACATGTTCCCCACTAAAACAATACATGCATTACGTTCATCTGCTACACACTTGGATTTTCGAGACACTTCCAACTTCGAAGGCAGATCTTACGATTAAATTAATACCATAAACTGAACTGAACTGAACTGAATAAGCCTCGAGAGCATTTCTTATTGTCTTACTTAGTAAGTTACTAATATATATTAAGGTAGCCGGGGGGAGGGGCGGTCTTCCTCAGTCACACACCCCTCGTCCAATGTGGGTGGCCCATTAATATAACACCCAGCTCCGACTCCAACGGTCCTAACAAACAAACAATCAAACAAACAATCATTGAACACTTACCTCTGTTCATGTACAATATCTATCCACTCAGCACTTTAAGAAAACAGTGCAACAACAGCACGGTGGTTAGTAGTTCATCAAGATAAACTTCGAGCGTACGCTCTCTCGGGGTCTATCTTGATGAACTAAATAGTTAGCTGTCGACATTAGACCCAGTAGTATTCAATCCAGGCACATATATTTTACATATATACACATTTAAAATAATGATTATAAAGCTTAACGTTTGTTTTGTTTAACGACACCACTAGAGAACATTGATGAATTAATCATCGGCTATTGGAAGAAAAAGAAGTGTGTTTTATTTAACGACACCACTAGAGCACATTGATTTAGTAATCATCGGCTATTTTGGTAATTTTGACTAATAGTCTTAGAGAGGAAACCCGCTACATTTGTTCTATTAGCAGCAAAGGATCTTTTATATGCACTTTCCCACAAACAGGATAGCACATACCACGGCATTTGATATACCAGTCGTGGAGCATTTAGCTGGAACGACAAATATCCCAATGGGCCCACCGACGTAGATCGATCAGAGATCGACCGCACATCAAGCGTAAGCTTTACCACTGTGCTACATCCCGCCTCCAATAATATGATTATAAATGAGGTATGACCTAGTATTGTAAACTCGAGAGCATTGTAGGTTCGAGACAGGGGTGATTTCCATGAAATTCACACGTTATTTTTCTAATAAAATGAAAAAAAAAGACCTCCAAATAATATCATATTAACTCGTAAAGCCAGAACAAATTATTTGCTTTTTTAGTCTTTACCTCTTTTTGACAAATCCCAATTATCACACCGAAACCGGTAGTATCGTAAATAAGGAAATAAACCCAAACTGGTTTGAGTTGGATGAAAATGAACATATCCTGATGGAAAGAAATAAGGGCACACATTAAATTGTAGACCAAATTTAATTCACAACTAGCGTAGTAATGTCTGTATTTCATACCAAGTTGTAATGTGGGATTGAATGTCTGTAGTGTTGAATGTGCTGCCTATATGTTCCCAGTCAAATTTTGAGAATATGAATTGATTTTTGATGCAGTCATTATTTCTTGTTGCTATCTGTGTGATCCTTTATTTCTTTCTATCAGTATATTTTGGTCATGTGACATCAAGTGGGTGACTGCTTAAAGCCATGACAGCTTAATTAAACGGGTTGAGGTTTTTACTTCAATAAACATTGAATATATCGCTGAACGATAACTTGTGATAAGGTTCAATTTCACGAAATATTGTCTTACGTGATATTAAACTACTATCTACTGATTTAAGAAAGTGTCATCTATCTGGATATGACGTAATAAAAAGTATTTACGGTGTTCACGCTCAACTGTACAATATTCTGTTCGGGCGCCATGTTGTTGGGTTGTTTTGTTGTTGTTTTGTTGGGGTGGTGGTGGTTGTTGTTTGTTTTTGTGGGGGGGGTTGGGGGTTGGGAGGTTGGGGCAGCTTCACCATGTTTACTCTATTTTTGTTGGTGTCAGTGGACTTTATTTGTTTGGTTAGAACAATAAACATTATATATGTGCAGGTAGGTGACAGTTGTATTTGTGTCAATATCGATATTTAGTCGTGATCATATCAAAACGTACGATCTCGACATTACAATACTCAAGGGTTTCATTCTAAGAAATGTGAATGTTTATGAAAGAAGGCAGTGTTTGATGACAACACGCTGCACGTGCTAATTTGCATGCCGTGTTGCTATACGGGTTGCACTCTACCAATTCTGGCACTTCCTTGTAAACGCTGCTTTTATTGGTTTCGTTAAAAAAACAAATATGTTAACATAATCGGCAATGGGAATCGATTTGGTCTAATGGAACCTACAACAGAACATCGTGTTGCATATAAAGCTTCCGCCTTTCATTTCCGCCATAACACAGCATCATTTATCCTCAAACCACTGTTATTATAAACTTGCCAAAATACTTACAACTCTGGCCATCTGAGTTGATGCTGTTCGGGCGCGGTGTTAAAGATATTAAATAATTACAGAGGTTGAGGCAGTGGCGTAGGAGGGAGGTGCACGGGGGCCGTGCCCCCATCCCCCAACCCCTCCCCCCCCCCCTCATCAAACCTTTTTTTTTAAATATTAAATTTGATAAAATCATACAAATATATACACATACGTACATAGTGTGGGTTGCACCACCAAAACCCCCCTACCCCCTACCCCCCACCCCCAATAAAATCCTGGCTACGCCATTGGGTTGAGATAATTTTATTTGCGTGCCTCTATCCACACACGGTTAAGGCAGTTATAAATAATTACAGAGACGCCGAATTATAGTGGGCTGTTTACATAAAAAAATAAATTTATTTAAAAAAACCCCATACATTTGCATGCGGGATTGCTTTTGATGGTGTTTAAACTTTGTTCTCCTAATATTAGTACAAGGCAGGGCAGGACAGGATAGGGCAGGGCAATATTTTATCACCTTAAAAAGGAAGTTGTATTACACCATACATCAACAATAGACACACTGCAATATAGACAATTGCATTAAATTATTTCTGTTTTTTCTAAAAAAAACAAAAAAAACAAAAAATTATTTCTGGTCTGGCTTGACAGGGATTTCAACCAAAACTGGATGGAATAGGTTAAACTATTTGAACAAAAACAATGACAAGATGGTGGAGACAACGTTAAAGGGTTTTGAATTATGCATAAAATAGTCTGTGTTGGCATTCACTGTATTAGTGTTGGCATTCACTGTATTAGTGTTGGCAGTCCAGCTTATTAACTTATTTTCTTACACACCCGTTGATGAGAACATCATTCGTTATTTGTGATAACACATAATTGTTTACACATGTATGTGTGTTAACAATTTCAAGACATACGACTGGCTGCTCCTGGGTGATGACCTGGGCCCGTGCTTATAAAACTTTTAGAGTCAAGACTCAATCTCTAATGACGTCACACACATACAATGTGTATGGCGTTGCCATGACGTTACTGTCTTAGACTCTATTAGAGTCTCGAGTCTAGACTCAATCTCTAATGACGTCACACACATACAATGTGTATGGCGTTGCCATGACGTTACTGTCTTAGACTCTATTAGAGTCTCGAATCTAGACTCTAAAAGCTTTATAAGCACCAGACCAGGTTACCAATGCCATACAGCAAATAAAAAAGCAGCACTGTCGAAATCGATCACACTGTGACGTATAAGTAACCTGACAATAATCTGTCTGTGACGCGTAAGTTAGGTACACGTAAAAGGGCTGTAAATAATTTTAGTCGCTTTCGCTCGTTAGATACATTTTAAAGCAACTCGCTGTGGGATAGTATCTAACGGCCATTCATGTAGTATTCTCTATGTCAATTACAGTCCCAAGATACTTATACTCTGTTATTTCATCACCATCGCAAATCACAAAATATGTATCCGAGCACCCATGATTGGGAAGTGAGCAAAGCTTATATTAGCGTTGAGAGAAAATTACTTTAAAAAGAATTAAATGTTTCGCCTACTATAAACGTATTCGGTGTCACTGATAACTGCATCCGTAAGATGTTCGTCTCTAAAACAAATTACAGACATTGACCTTACCTTGTTTCAATGGTAGCCCACTGGGCTATTTATTAGCTTATAAAATCTCGTACCCATCAATAAAAATTGGCAGCACCATAATTATATATATATATATATATTTTTTAATCCTTTATTTTTATTTAAACATGTTGTTTTAGGTGGGGGTTTTCAAGGTGTTTTATTCTCTTGTTGATTAGGGTGCAACTGGATGTGTCCAAAACAAATCTAGTAGCCCGGCGGGTTGTTTTTGTAATTTGGGGTTATCTTTACACATTCAAATCCAAGATGGCCGTTATTCATCATATTGATAATTTTAAAAAAACCCAGTTGAACTCTTGAAATATTTGGGCTCAATCATAAATCAAGTGTCTATTTGCACAAAATTAGAAGGTACAATATTTAGGTGAGTTTATGTTTGCAATATCAAGTCATCTTGATCTTCAAATTCAGGATGGCCGTTGTTCATCGTATTTAAAATAACAACATGCTGGAGTCCTTGAACTAACTGATTAGAATAATAAATGAAGTATTTATTTACATCAAACAGGGGATTCCTAATCATTCCAACTGATTAATTCACCAATATCAGCACTGGAAATTATAGCATGTATTGAAGATATTAAGCTGAAAAAGGCACAGGGTGTACACAATGTCAGTAATGAGCTTATCAAATGTCTCTTTCCATTAATACTAGATCGTGTTGTCAAACTTTTCAATGATATATTGTCAATAGGCTATTTTCCTCCACAGTGGGCCCATTCAATAATTCGTCGCGTGAGAGCCAGAAGGACGTGAGTACATCAAAATTCATTTTTAAAAAGCCGAGATAATGAAGAAAAACTGTTTTTCTTGATCAGTAGTTAAGATGTCGAATTTCTTTTAATGACAATGAAACTGAACATATTTACGATTTCTTTGTACATTTGCGGTATTTATAGCATATTAGGTGTTTTAGTTATTTGCTTAAATAGTTGTAGTTACCACAATTATTGACTCATGATTGGATTAAATGCGTCACTTACGACCGACAGTATATCAAGTAAATTTGAATATTTATTCTGAAAGAACAATCACTTGTAAAACATTTCAGTTTTGCAAATCACATATTTATTTTTAAAAAGGAGAAAGCTTGTAAATAGAAAATATTTAGAAGCAAACATTCAAAAAGGAATACAAGTAGAAGTACGTATTAATAAAATCACCGCTTAAACAAAATATTACGTGAAAAAAAGTTATTTTACTTTTGTTAATAATAATACGATAAATAAAATCAAACTACTCTGTCTCGTGAAATCTTTGTTTTCTTTGACCCACCCCTGATTTTGTCTAAGTCTGGTGCAGGGTTATTGCCAGAAGGTAAAAAGGTATGGTGCCATACCCAAATATTTTTGCAGAATTTAACTTTTTGACAAAATTAATTACTCTTATCATTACTGTATGCATTTCTTAATCCTAACCATAAACGTAAACCATTTTCTTTCTAAGGGAGGACCCACCATACCCCTGTTGACTGTGGTTGCATTCAATTCCATAGAGCCATACCCAAGAATTTCTATCTGGCAGAAACACTGTGATGGTAGTGCTCCATGTTGGTTGTTTGATGGTGGTGCATCAGAATCAGACAACTTGTCCATACAAAACGTCTTTTTCTAGGCACGTGTTCGTTCCTGGTGAGTCATCAGAAAAGGTGATGTCATTTTGTGTGCAGTGTTCTTTCCGTGTTCTTTGAGCCATGGGAGTCCTTTTGCAGATAGTTCCTGGTTCTGCTACCTCAGGGTGTACTTCACTAGTTTCAAGAATACCTGGTTTATCAGTTAGTGCAACAGACAAACCAGAATAGTTAAGCAAACTGAAGCTGGTATCCTTAATGAAGAAACTATGTTTAGCAGCCTATTGGCTTGGGCTACACCGGGTTCAAGTGAAGCTCATTCAAAGGATATAGGGTTTACATTTCCAATGAGGGTGTGTACTGAATATAAAATCCAGAAGTAGTGAACACTATACCATGTCCACCTGTTGAGTATGCAGGATCCTCTCCATGTGATATTGAGTGAACAGTAACCCCTACAGCTTCTGCTCTGCGTTGGGTGTACTCTCCGGGTTCTGTTGTATGTTCAGTGCACATTCCTGGTTTTGTTGTGTATTTGTTGATCTCTCCGGGTTCTGTTGTGTGTCCAGTGATCTCTCCAGGTTATATTGCGTGTTCGGTGATCTCTCCAGGTTCCGTTGTGTGTCCGGTGATCTCTCCAAGTTCTATTGTGTGTCCAGTGATCTCTCCAGGTTCTGTTGTGTGTCCAGTGATCTCTCCAGGTTCTGTTGTGTGTTCAGTGATCTCTCCAGGTTCTGTTGTGTGTCCAGTAATCTTTCCAGGTTATGTTGTGAGTTGGGTGTACTCTCCGGGTTCTGTTGTGAGTTCAGTGCACACTCCTGGTTTTGTTGTATATTTGGTGATCTCTCCGGGTTCTGTTATGTGTCCAGTGGTCTCTCCAGGTTATATTGTGTGTTCAGTGATCTATCCAGATACCGTTCTGTGTCAGGTGATCTCTCCAAGTTCTATTGTGTGTTCAGTGATCCCTCCAGGTTCTGTTGTGTGTCCAGTGGTCTCTCCAGGTTCTACTGTGTTCAGAGATCTCTCCAGGTTATGTATGATGTGTGTTCAGTGATATATCCAGACTATGTTATGTGCAGTGTTTTATCGAGTGTTAAGTTATCAATCCTCCGGTTTCTGTTGCATGTGCTAAATTATTTTCTGGGTCTGTTGTGAGTGATATGTCATGTTCAAGTTCTCTTGTGTGTGCTACGTCATGATCATGGTATGTTATATGTGTGTTCTGTCATGTTCTTCAGGTTTTGTTGTGTGTACTATGCCACGTTCAGGTTCTTTTGTGTGTGCCACGTCATATGCAGGTTTTCTTGTGAGTGCTATGTCATGTTCAGGTTCTGTCGCAAGTGATTGGATAAGGGCCGTGGTATGCGCTGTCCTGTCTGTGGGGAAGTGCATATAAAAGATACCATTCTGCATTAGGAAAAATGTAGTAGGTTTCCTCTGATGACAACGAGTCATAATTACCAAATGTTTGACATCTAATAGCCGATGATTAATTAATCAATGTGCTCTAGTGATGTCATTAAACAAAACAAACAAATAAACTGTCGCCAGTGCTATGTCACGTTCATTTTCTATGGTGATTATTTTCTCATGTTTAGCTTTTTGCTGTTATGTTCAGGTCTTGTTGTCAATGATGTGCCAAGTTCTGTTGTGTATGCTATATATCATGTTCATGTCCTGTTGTGTGAGCTATGTCATGTTCAGGTCCTGTTGTGTGATATGTCATGTTCATGTTCTGTTGTGCGTGCTGTGTTGTGTCATGTTCGCGTTCAACATTCTGTTGCAAATATTCGTTAATTGTAAAGTTAATAAAAATTCATAGATCTTGCTGTCGTTTATGTTGAGGCCACATTCACTTTATTCGCCTTTAAACTTTACGTCTGATTACACTATCTTCTGTTACTGGACTTTGTCCTGGATAACTTACAATTGCGTTTGTATGTGCAATATTGTTAATCCATAATGCCTACATTAGGGCAATCCTATAGATCTTCAAAGGCAGCTGACAGACGGAACTTGATCACCGTAACATACAATTAAATACATCCAAAATCAGTGTATTTATGCTTGCACTTTGGTGGTATATGCCACATACAACATTATTATGAATTCAAATTTTTCTACGGATACAAATTACGTTGGAAACTTTGCTTCGATTAAAAAACTTCAAAATAGATATTTGTTTTTCAAGACAATTCACCAAAACATGTTTATTATTATAATTATGGTGCACATAAAATAGCAAACCATACCAACATTAATGTTACTGCAATTCCTATTTATATACACAGACACGATTCTTGTCTGTTGCCAAATGGTTCGTTGCATGCAGTATAAAAAAAATTCCCATATTAGACCGGGCTCTCACAACGACAAAAGTTATATTATTTTTAGGATTCAAGCACATAAAAATATTGACATAATGTACGCTCTATTGTACTTCGCATTTGTAATTTCTATCACAAACCGATAACAATGAATGCATATGGATCGTATCTGGCACATACGACCTATGTCAGACATAGTTATATAACGAACTGTATTTAAAATGGGTGTATCTACCACATACGACCAGTCGTGTTCACATAATGGACAGCAAGGAAATCGGAGGAAAGTCGTACGTGTCAGTTACGTCTATTTTCGTGCAAATTGGTATCTGTGATTCACTTACGACCATTTAAATCCTTCAGTATAAGCGATGCTATTAGGGACACAGCTACGATTTTTTGTGACAATATGTAATCGAGGATGGCGATTCCAAATATGCAAAAAGACGTTTTAGGTCGTATTTGCCACTTACGACCTTTTAGCTCTCACGCGACGAATTGTCCCTTTGCACAAAAAAGGTGACAAAACAGACCCAAGTAACTATCGTGGAATCGCTCTAAGTAGTTGTATTCGTAAATTGTTTTGCAAAATAATAGGTAAACGAATTGTAGACTACCTACAACAAACCAACCAAATTGATATCTGTCAAGCTGGGTTCAGGCAAGGATTTAGAACAACAGATCACATATTTACACTAAAAACCCTGATTGATAAATAAAATGTAAAAAGAAAAAGGTCTATGCATGCTTTGTAGATCTCAAACGAGCATTCGATTATGTGGATAGAAGCTAATTATTTAATAAAATTGCTCTTATGGGGGTTACAGGTAATGTTTTAAAAATAATCGAATCTTTATATGTTAATGTTACATATAGTGTTCAGACTGATAAAGGCATATCACAACCATTCCAATCAAACATTGGTGTTCGCCAGGGCTGTATTTTATTTACAACACTATTTACTATGTTCATTAATGACTTCTAAGAATATTTATGTAACAATGGAGATAAAGTTTTTAGACACAATGCGCTTAAGCCATCTACTTTTTGCAGATGATCTTCTACTTGTATCAGAAACCCCACATGGTCTACAACAGCTCCTTGATCAACTAGATATATATTGTAATGACAACAATCTTACTATTAATTTAAATAAAACAAAAATTGTTATTTCTGGTGGCCAAAGTACAACAAATAAGCTTACTTGGCATCTCTCGGGCAATAAAGTCCCAGTTGTAACAAAGTATACATATTTAGGGGTTGACTTTACTCAAAATGGAAATTTTAAAGAATGTTCCCGATCACTTTGGAGCAAAGGACTAGGTTGTTTTTTTACAAGATGCAGAAAGAATTCTCAAATGTTAACCTACCAGTAGACATTTCATGCCAGTTATTTAATTCTCTTGTTGAGCCTGTCCTTTTATATGCCAGTGAGGTTTGGGGTGCCCAGTTCATATCATTAAAATATTTGGGAACTTTCCTGCCATAGAGAGTGCTTTTAAAATTCTGTAAATCAACACTACAGGTTAATAGTCGTACCCATAATTGGGCCTCTAGAGCTGAGCTAGGTTTGTACCCACTCCTGTTGTCTGTGGTAAAAAGAATGTTACATTTTTATTCCTATATGCAAACTACGGACAACATTATTTTACAACATGCGTTCTCTGAATGCACAAGCCTTCAAAAGAAAAATATTGGTTGGCTTCACAAATTATATTATTACATTGGTGAGTTGAAACAAAAACAAAGCACTGTCAATTATCCCATTCATGTTATAAATATAATTAAAACTAAATATCACAATATTTTAAAAGAAAACATAGCTCCAGCCAAAAGAGATGGATCCAGTAATAAGATGCGAACGTACAAATTATATAAACACAATATTCAACTAAAGCCATATTTATTACATTGTATACATCCAGAACACCGTAAAGCTTTTACTAAATTACGTCTCAGTGACAACAAATTAAAAATAGAGACTGGGCGCCATACAAAACCCTTCACTCCAGTGGAAGAACGTTTATGTGACCACTGCAATGTAATTGAAGATGAATACCATCATATCACAATATGTAACAAATATAATAGTCAACGTGTCAAATTATATGCATATCTAACTTTCCATAATTACCTATTTAAAAGTATGAGTATGCAAGAAAAATTTATATATATTATGCAAAACCAAAATCCAGCCTGTGCTGGTGCGGTATGCAAATTTGTTCACGATTATACATGTATTGCCCATAATTAGTCCTTATTTAGTCATTTTGTTTGTTTCTTGTTTATGCATATATTTTGCATCCAGTTCCGTATGTGGAATGTTTATATGCAATAAAGTTTTTATCTATTATCTTTTTTATGTGTGGTAATTTTTGCAATTTGAGGTCGTTTTGACCTTGGGATATAATATGGAGGGTGTAGCAGCTGTACTGAAATATTAAATAGCGCAATACATTTCAGATAATTGTAAATTAAATTAACAAAGGTTCCTAATGTACAATTTGTCATAATTGAGACCTACTCTGTTTCACAAAACTTAACTTCATTCGTCATAGCTATAATCAGAATCCGACAAATCAAATTATGTGTTACCATCCATCTGTGTACTGGCTAATCTACAGTTAGGGTTCGTGAGAGTACTAGGCAAATGTTACAGACAACACAGCATTTTCCATTGATCAAGTTCCAGTCAAGATGAACAAAAAGGGTTTTGTGACAAAAGAACGGTACAGCTGATGAAGGTGATATAACTGGCAGTGTTATCCGAAAGATAACGCTGTCTGATGGGATATATTAATAGTTTTTTGGGTTGTTTTTTTTGTTCATACGACATTTTAGCCTGGGCTTCTGTAAGATTTGAGCTCTTCGTTTCACCATACAACAAATGTTTTAACGGCGATTTAGTGGAGATAGGAAGTGATGATACAAAGTAGCGCAGGAGAGTTAGACCTTCCATACTCACACTGCACTTCTCAAATGTATTCCATTTGCCATCAACCTGAAAGACCGGTGGTACTACTATCGCATTCAGTCATATTATTTTCAATCAATAGGATGGTCGCCTTTCAGCAGCTTTTGATAGCATCACTCATCAAACTTGCCCTGGACAATGGACTACTTATTTTATTTTTACGGGTTCCTGCTGTACCAATTTTCTCACAGAAGATACGTCCCATCACTGCAACATTTCGTCAAGCTGACGTAGATACATCCTTATCACTATATACTTACAATTCCGCACCAGTAGTCATCGACACTAAGGACATTTTAATGTCAAAGCATGATCAGACAGTCCATGCATCATGCCATACCTTTATGTACAATATCTAGATGTTTTTTCCTCTTTTTTCTTCTTTCTTTGTCATGACTGAATCTGATACTGTATCTAAAGGAAAGGTCCCTAACATATGGTTATCACTATCGCACTATAGCATACATATTAACTGGATCTGGTAGTAATGGGCATGGCAAAGGGGCTATATATGAGAAATGTACTATGGAAAAAAGAAACTCGAATCTCCAAGGAAACCATGAATGTCCTCAACACTTTTGTCATGAACTTTGTGCATGGTGACATGACTAGCTCAAACCTTGTAGAGACCTGGGATACAAATGATTTTAACAGAATAAAAAATAAACAATGAAGTTCCTACCACATTGCGATTCTTTCGAACAATACTGCATAAGCAACAGTTACCTCGTCTTCTTCTAGCTCTGCCATTCCCTTTTTACTCACCCCTCTTCTACTGGTCCTGGCTGGACCGTGGCCAGTGGTAAATAGTTTTAAATGTCGCATCGCCCAGTATACAGGTGGTAATAGATGTTGACAGTTCAGTATTAGTGTTTGATGTGTCCAGTTGTGTGAGATAGACTAGGTTTCAGCTGCAACCTATCGTATCTTACATTTGTTTACTGAATTATTTTAAAATATATTGCGCTTTCCATAGTTTCATGCCCTCCATATTAGATTTAAAAGTGAAAATGGCATCAAATTGTAAAAATGACCCATAAACCGATTGTGAAAATGTTTAGTGAAAATAGACATCTCAATTAGTTCAAGGGCTCCAGCATGTTCTCATTTTAAAGATCATGAACAACGGCCATCTTGGATTCTAAGATCAAGATAACTTTATATGGCAAAAATAACCTCACCAATAGATTGTGCATCCTCTTTTCAATATAAAAACAATCTTCATTTATGATTTAATCCAAATATGGCAAGAGTTCTGGCGTTTTCTAATCATCCAAGTGGTGGACATTGGCCATCTTTGATTTCAGTGTAAAGATGACACCAAATTGCAAACAATGTGTGGCCGCCGGTGATCAATAATGGATTTGGCCCCCTGGTGGAGTTAGTCGGAAGTTTCGCGAGGTACATGGGGGCTAATTGTTTTCTAAATGGTCCAAAAACTTGAAATCCACCCTCAACCTTTGGTCACCTAAAAATGGTCACGGGGAAGCCAAATATGACCCCCACTAGTAGGCATACATACATACATATATATATATATATATATATATATATATATATATATATATATATATATAATGTGCACATTGCGGGGAATGGTATGTAGCAACGGGTTGCAATCGATAAAAGTCAATAATAAATGGGTAATACATGCATAGCTATAATATGCAATATAATAACATATGTCATGTATCAATGTTGTCTATTCTATGATTGGTAGCAGTGGTCAAATACTTACACAATATAATTAACTGTTTTAAAGTGTTGCTTGACAGTAGTTGCGTTAATTTAAATGTTGATGGTTTGTTGTGATAATACGGTTTAATATATTTATATCTTATGGTACTGTAGAAAGGACACTCTAGAACAGAGTGATATTCGTCTTCTACTACATTCATATTGCACAGACTACACATTATATTAGTCCTGTCAATATTGTGGTATCTGCCCGTTTCTATAAAGCGATAATCTATATTTACTCAAGATATGTTTGTATTTCAGGGCAATATATTGAATGTTCCCTTTTCTGTAATCACCTACCCTATATCCGCCCCTGTTTTAAACAGTTGTACTGTCACAAATGTAATTTTTGTAACAATATTATTTTAAGTGCACACTTTGCAACTCATTACGATATTGACATCGCAGTCGAAAGTACTGCCGCAAATATCAACATAATATCCTCAATTATCTGCAGAGCACTGCTGCTGTATGATTCGTTTGGGGTCATTTGGGGAGGCCATGATTAAAGGGTAAAATAATTAACTCTAAATATATGCTATTATGGTCGTATGTATAAACAAAGAAGGGCAACTATTACTATAAACATGATCGTCGGTTTGTAATAAAGGGCACCGGTTTCTATGTCAAACGTAAAATTGTAGTATTAAGTGTAGTAAGATTATCGCTAAACGTAAAACTATAGTATTAGGTGTAGTACGATTATCGCTAAACGCAAAACTGTAGTATTATGTGTAGTAAGATTATCGCTAAACGTAAAACTGTAGTATTAGGTGTAGTAAGATTATCGCTAAACGCAAAACTGTAGTATTAGGTGTAGTAAGATTATCGCTAAACGCAAAACAGTAGTATTGGGTGTAGTAAGATTATCGCTAAACGCAAAACAGTAGTATTAGGTGTAGTAAGATTATCGCTAATCGCAAAACAGTAGTAAGATTATCGCTAAACGCAAAACAGTAGTAGTAGGTGTAGTAAGGTTATCGCTAAACGCAAAACAGTAGTATTAGGTGTAGTAAGATTATCGCTAAACGCAAAACTGTAGTATTAGGTGTAGTAAGATTATCGCTAAACGTAAAACTGTAATATTAGGTGTAGTAAGATTATCGCTAAACGTAAAACTGTAATATTAAGTGTAGTAAGATTATCGCTAAACGTAAAACTGTAGTAGAAGAAGAAGAAGAAGAGTTATGTTTAACGACACCACTAGAGCTCACTGATTTATTAATCATCGGCTATTGGATGTCAAACATTTGGTAATTCTGACACATGGACTTAGAGAGAAAACCCGCCACACTTTTCCATTAGTAAAAGGGATCTTTTATACGCACTATTCCACAGACAGGATAGCACATACCACGGCCTTTGATATACCATTCGTGGTGCACTGGCTGGAACGACAAATAACCCAATGAGCCCACCGACGGGAATCGATCCCAATCCGACCACACATCAAGTAAGTGCTGTACCACTGGGCTACGTTCCGCCCCCTGTAGTAGAAATGTAGCCGTGTGCCAAGTGGCTGGTTGGCGGATGTTAGTTGTGTAATATATAATCACACTGCTTGTTCATATGTATTCTACCGTTCCAACCGGAGGGGTCTATAGGTTTCATCTACGTCCTTCTGTACGTCTGTCTGTCTGTATGCCTATCTGCCCGTCGGTCTGTCCCGTGTATAGTTTTCCGTATATTTTTTGTGTATAGCTGTATCATGTACTGTTACAGATCAAGTTTAATATATGGTGATTTACCCATTGTTCACAGAGCTATTTCTCGTTCCAGTCAGTGCTCCACACTGGTGTAACAAAAGCAGTGGTATGTAATATCCTATCTGTGGGATGGTGCATATAAAAAAATCCCTTGCTGCTAATCCAAAAGAGTAGACCATGAAGTGGCGACAGCGGTTTCCTCTCTAAATATCTGTGTGGTCCTTAACCATATGTCTGACGCCATATAACCGTAAATAAAATGCGTTGAGCGCGTCGTTAAATAAAACATTTCTTTCTTCTTTTTTTTTCAAATAAAATATTTTGAGCGCGTCGTTAAATAAAACATTTCCTTCCTTCCTTCCATTGTTCACAGAGTTCTGGTCTTTGAAGTTAGGGTCCGGTATGGGACATGTATTGCTTTAGCATTAGTCTGAGAATGCTTGTTTAGTATGGCAATATTCGAAGAGCATAGGGGCAAGCCTTTGTTCATGCTGGTCTCATTCCCTCTTTTTGTTACACACCACTCTGCTCATTTCATTCTCGGGGCAGGAAAGGAGGTAGCCCAGTGGTAAAGCGCTCGCTTGATGTGCGGTCGACCTAGGATCAATCCCCGTCGATTGGCCCATTAGGCTATTTCTCGTTCCAGCCAGTGCACCACGACTGGGATATCAAAGGCCATGGTATGTGCTATCCTGTCTGTGAGATGGTGCGTATAAAAGATCCCTTGCTACTAATGGAAAAATGTAGCGAGTTTCCTCTGTACAAACTATCCACACACACTGTTTTTCTCGTTCCCACCAGTAAACCGCAACTGGTCAAAGGCAGTGGTATGCGCTATCCTGTCTGTGGGAAAGTGCATATAAAAGATCCCTTGCTGCATTAGGAAAAATGTAGCGGGTTTCCTCTGACGACTATGAGTCAGAATGACCAAATGTTTGAGATCCAATAACCAATGATTAATTAATCAATGTGCTACAGTGGTGTTAAACAAAACAAACTTTAACTAATACGTAACCACTGTTGAAAATTCGCGCGAGCAGACGACATAAAAATTTCCTTTGCAATATTGTAGTACGTGTAGGATAAACATATGTATATTGTGCATAACAAGTTTCATATAAACTGATGCTACAACTGAAGCTGGTAGGTACAAACATAGCGAGAGAAAACAAAGAGTATGTACATTATGTAATATTAATGCGATTGAGGATGAGTTTCATTTTATTCTTCAGTGTCCACGACACGAAACTTTAAGAAATATATTTATTAAGAAATACTACTCCAAGAACCCCAGTGCTTTTATACTAATACAGCTATTGACAACTACAAACAATAAGGAGATAAATAACCTTGACAAATACTTACTACAGCGAACAAAATGAGGGATATGCTATTACTACAAACAACTTAATATATTTATATTTGTGTGACCCATATTGCTGATTGTTTATGTATAGATATAGATAGATTGTTTTTATCGGTATACGTGTATGTATTTATGCAAGTCATTCTCCACCATTGTTCCGCACTATTGTACATAATATTGTATTTCATTGTTATAATGCTGATAAGTTGCAAAACGTAACGCGATAAAGAACTTAACTGACTTACTGTAACTCGTCAAACAGGAAGCACTCGATGTTCCATATTATGTGGATTAGGCACTTATCGTGTTCACGTTGAAACTGCCGCTAGATGGGGCAAATGAACGGAGGGGGTATCTCAAAAAAGATAAACATATACTTGTAGCTGAACTTTTTTATGTATGTCTGTTATTTATTGCTATGTTTCTTGTTTCTTTTCTTCTTCTTTTTTCGTTGTTTATTTCACATATTAAAAGAAAATTATTGCAAGAAAGATAAGTTTACATGCACAATTAGTTAATTTTGAAACTATTAATTATTACTATATTATTATGTTAAAATTGAGTAATTTTTTAGCAGGATGTTTAGACCCCAAGTTGATAATGATAAATCGGCCCGTCATGTATCAACCCTATAGACGTCCTAGGCAATTCTTCCCTACAAAACATCCTATCGATAGTCGTACATTGTAACGTGCTCTAGTGGTGTCGTTAACCAAAACAAACTTTATCTTTTAAATTAGGTACATAGTCCACAGTGGGGTTTTTTCTTTTATTATTATATGCTCATGTACGTGTATAATGTCAACACATTCTGGTCACTCTTCGGTATATAAATACGAATATCTTACATTTCGCCCCAAGCCACTTCCTCTGAAGATATAGACTGGGACCTAAGACCTTGATCTCAAACGAACGAGATACAAATATGTGAGTACAGGAACAGTTTGGGAGTAACATGAGACAGAGACATGGATTTCTGCCGGGCCCACCTGCTGCGTGTGAACCCTGGAGACCCTTAAATGAAACCTAAAATTGGTCTTGCTCAAACATTGGAGGTACCAGACAGAACCACTTCCAAACTGTGTACACTGCCAACCATACAATGAGGTCATATGCCACAGACACGCCAACCGCTGCTAAACCTCCGCCGTACACACCTCCCCCCAAAAACAACTTGAGATAGCTCAAACATTGGAGGTACTAGTCATAAATACTTCCAAACTGTGTACAGTGCCAACCTTACAATGAGGTTATATGACAGACACGCCAACCGCTGCTAAAGCCCCCCTCCTACGCCCCCCCCCCCCCCCCACCCAAAAAAACAAACAAAAAACTTGGGATAGCTCAAACATTGGAGTCATATGCCACAGACAGCCAACCGCTGTTAAACCTCCCCCCCCCACACACACACACACCTCCCCCAGAAAACAACTTGAGATAGCTCAAACATTGGAGGTACCAGCCAGAAACACTTCCAAACTGTGTACAGTGCCAACCTTACAATGAGGTTATATGACACAGACACGACAACCGCTGCTAAACCCCTCCCCCCTCCTACGTCCCCCCCCCCAAAAAAAAACCCCAACAACTTGGGATAGCTCAAACATTGGAGGTACCACTCATAAACACTTCCAAATTGTGTACAGTGCCAACCTTACAATGAGGTTATATGCCACAGACACGCCAACCGCTGATAAAGCCCCCCCCCCCCCCCCCAATGTTGGGTTAGGTCAAATATTGGAGGTACCAGTCATAACCGCCTCCAAACTGTGCACAGTGTCATCCATACAATGAGGTTATATGCCACAGACACGCCAACCGCTGCCAAAGCACCGCCCCCCCCACACACACACACGCCCCCCCCCCCCCCCCTAAAAAAATAAAAACACAAACAAACAAACAAAACCCAACAACTTGGGATAGCTCAAACATTGGAGGTACCAGCCAAAAACACTTCCAAACTGTGTACAGTGCCAACCGTACAATGAGGTTATATGCCACAGACACGCCAGCCGCTGCTAGAGCCCCCCCCCCCCCCCGCGACGACATCCCCCCCCCCTCCCAAAAAACTACAAACAAACAAACAACCTTGAGATAGCTCACCCCACTGTGTGTAAAATGACCCACGTCAGATAAATTGCGTTAGCACCACCAGACACCTGAAATATTTACCCCACTGACATCTGCAAGAACTGACCAGAGCCTCATGACACTTGCCATTCTAACCTTCGCATGATACAGCTGATATCTAAAGGCAGGATCCAGTTATTTTCTTTAATTAAAACAACAGGACGCATTGATAACAGTAAGTATACTAACCGGGTTAATAAGCAAAATTATCAAATAGGTTTATATCATAATATTATTCATGAGAAGGTGTAGAGTCGCTACACATAAGACTATCTCCTCCTCCTCCTCCTCTCTCTCTCTCTCTCTCTCTCTCTCTCTCTCTCTCTCTCTCTCTCTCTCTCTCTCTCTCTCTCTCTCTCTCTCTCTCTCTCTCTTTCTCTCTCTGTGTGTGTGTGTGTTCCTTTCCATGTCAGTTCCTCCCTATCTATCACTGTTTCTCTCTTTCTCACATACAAACATACACATACACATACTAGTTCTGACTGTGCTGCTGTCGGTAAACTAATATTTCCATTTAATAATTTTGGATTAGTTTAGTAGTAACCCGGTAAACATTCACTTCGTGATTTAGCGAAGAGCACATACCGAGCAATGTTTGGAAACGGATGTATGGGTCGACAATAACATGCAGGGATGGGCATGTTATTTAGCTACCCATTGTAATTTGAATAGCCTCCTATTTACTAATTGGGACATTCGTGTATTTCATTTCCCTAGCGAGTGACGTCACTTATAGTGGTGCGGGATGACAAAATACGCGTGGCTTTCCTTCAGCATCTCGTAAATGTTTCTAATTAGTTCTAGAGTCAAAGTTTGTTTTGTTTAACGACACCACTAGAGCACACCGATTTATTAATCGTCGGTTATTGGATGTCAAACGTTTGGTAATTATTTACATATATTCTTAGAAAGGAAACCCGCTTTAGTTTTTCATTAGTAGCATATGACATTTTGTATACACCATTCTACATAAAGCATAGCACATATCACGGCTTTTTGTTATTAAATCGAAGGCAACAGTTGCCATGCACCCTCCCAAAACACATTTTGTAATTCGACCTCTGTACGGCCATTTATATACCAGTTGTGATACACTGGCTGGAACGTGAAATAGCCCAATGGATCCACCGACAGGGATCGATCCCAGACCGACCGCGCACCAGGCGAACGCTTTACCACTGAGCTACGTCCCGCCCTTATTTAGTTCTAAATTCACTGGCGATGTTGACTCGACACATGTACACACACATACACGCATACACACATAAGATCAAATTCAGACTTCCGGGGATTGTTGTCACTCAGCAGACTGCACTATGTGAGTGGTGTGCTTCTGGTAGTAAAAAATGAATAGGGTAAATGCCATAAAGTTTGTTTTGTTTAACGACACCACTGGAGCACATTAATTCATTTATTAATCATCGGCTATTGGATGTCAAACATTTGTTAATTCTGATACGCAGTCATTAAATGATCCGAGGAAACCTGCTACATTTTCCTAATGCAGCAAGGGATCTTTTATATGTACTTTCCCACACACAGGAAAGCATATACCACGGCCTTTGACCAGTTGTGGTGCACTGGTTAAAACGAGAAAAAAAAACCAATCAGTTGAATGGATACACCGAGGTCGTTCGATCCTGTGACGCACGTAGCATCAAGCGAGTACTCAACCGACTGTGCTAAATTCTGCCCTGGTAATAATGTAAAGAATAATAGGCAAACACGACTAGGTTTGTTGGGTACACTCCAAGTGGCTCAAGAAGAACAAGTATTTCAATAGAAATAAAGCTGTGACAAGACAAGACAAGAATTGTATTCTCCAAAAACTGCCCTGAATGTTTTCTGCTTTGGTACTGGGCTTAATATCTTATTAATATATATTTAACATTTGTTTAAACCGTAGGGCTGACCCTCTCCATAACAGTTTGTATATGTTTGTATAATTTAATTAGTAGAAATTTTTTACATGTGGAAAACGAATGAATGAATGAATTAATTAATTAATTAATTTTGTGCCGCTCTGCCGTGTTTGTTGGCGCACCGCCTCTGATTATCGCCGCCCTGCCCTAATTCATTGTTTAAAAAAAAATACGAAATCTTGCTTTCGTCTCAAAGCATGTACAGTGTTGTTACGAGTCTGAATTCCCAACTAAAAAACGTTTAAACAATACACTGTTTTGCCACAGTCGTGAAAGTCGACAGCAGTAACGTGGTATGTTTCTTCTTGTCTATTGTTAGTCGATATGACTGCAGACGAGCGGACAGGCAGTCTTACAAAGCTTGAATGCGAATTAATCCTCACACCGTCACGCACATAACCACACACCACCTAGCAAACAACTGGTTGAAAGTAGACCATCATGATAAACTTCGACAGAACGTCAAATGCGAAATTTATTTTGATAAGTAAATTTTTGAAAGTAATTTTTGCCTTTGCAAATACCCAGACCAAGATACATATAGTTTTAACTGATGTCAGTAGTCCTTATCAATGACATATTGATTGCATCTTTATAATATGGCACAGAGTAAACTAGCAACACTGGTTATTTGGTATATGTAGGCATAACTGTGTTTTGTTAAAAGCATGTCTGCAAAAGCTATTTAATGAAATCTATCTAGACCTTGACATGTAATAATAGCCGTTTTTAAATGCAGTGAGCAACTTGTTACAAATAATCCTTATGTCATTTTTTTTAATTTGTCCCATCAAAATCCTAGCTAGAACATTGTAAATTTACACATTAATTTGGCAAACATTGATGACTGTCTTAATAAATACTTGTCTAGTTTAAATTCCTGCTTAAACATGAAATGAATTCCTTTCAACCAATTATTTTTATTACTGTTCCATTTTTGCAAGAACTGATCAGGCGGAAACAAGTTGACAAGCAAGTGGGGGTTGGGGGTGGGGAGAGGGGCTGACTGAAATCGAGGGCGCAAAAACGGTTTTTAGGGAGTTCGGGGTTATATTTCCCCCATAACATTTTGAAAACTAGATGTCCTGAAATGCAATTTCTTGCATTCTACAAGTACAATTCACCTCTGACTTAATATTTACTACCAACAGTATTTTTATTCACAATAGAGACACCCCCCTCCACCCCACCCCACACCCCACCCCCTGTTCCGCCGTGCCTAATATCATGTAATAGTATGTTTTACCCACAAGCCCTTCCCATGTGCACATGAGTATATATTACACAATGCATTAATTTAAAACACTCTTTGTAAAAGATAACAAGTGAATTTCTGTAGCATTTGTGTTATTATGAGCGGCTAATTTTAACAACATGTCACAGCTAAAACTTTCCCAAATGTAACCATTCTCACTTTAACATCAATAATTGATATCTTCCTAACTCACTATGGATCATAAATCATGGTGTTCATTTGTTAACATTTATACACAGTATGTAACATCCAATTACTAAATCCCCAAATGTCACATACATATAGCAAATGAGAGAGAGAGAGAGAGAGAGAGAGAGAGAGAGAGAGAGAGAGAGAGAGAGAGAGAGAGAGAGAGAGAGAGAGAGAGGAGAGAGAGAGAGAGAGAGAGAGAGAGAGAGAGAGAGAGAGAGAGAGAGAGAGAGAGAGAGAGAGAGAGAGAGAGAGAGAGATTTATAATACCCATTTACTTACCCGAAACAATGGAGACGTAGACCACACATGTTAACCACATTGCTGTTTGCGTAATTTTGTCTATGTACACTGATGAACGTCATACACTCGCCAACAACTCCATAAATTTGTAATTCGCGTGCCTCGCACCCAACAGTAATTACAAGTGTGACTCAAACGAGTGCAGACTCCATCGCTGGAAAAGATGTCTTGGCCCCACTGAGAACGGAAAGCCTATCGCAGATTACAGCTGGCAAATCCTTTCCGCCGGGTCGCCAGAACACGCCATAGCGGTTTGCTGCCTTCCTACTACCACTGTGACCTCCCACACCCAGCTATTGTAATGCTAGGAACACAAACACAACACAACAGTACGCTGTCTGTGTGTTCTCTCTCTCTCTCTCTCTCTCTCTCTCTCTCTCTCTCTCTCTCTCTCTCTCTCTCTCTCTCTCTCTCTCTCTCTCTCTCTCTCTCTCTCTCTCTCTCGCTCCAGGGCCGTATAATGAGTAATGACTAGTGAGGCATCGATTATAAGGGTTTCGGGGATAGGTGTGTATATAGGGGTTCAAGGGCTCCCTGCCTCCATATATATATATATATATATATATATATACATGTATCTTACGTACCTACCTATTTAATACTACTATATATAGTAATAAAGACAATTCTGACCGTGCAATAATGAATGAGTGAGTGAGTGAGTGAGTGAGTGAGTGAGTGAGTGAGTGAGTGAGTGAGTGAGTGAATAAATGAATGAATGAATTACTTTTTGTCATTTTCATCAATTAATGACACAAATATTGTACTTCTGTTTTTGAGACAACGTTGCGAGAAGTCTTTGGAAACAATAACAAAAGAATAAATAATCGATATAATTACACATTTCAACACCCAATAAATCAAGTGGCCCGAATGAAATAAGTCATACACCGTATTGCCGATTCTACTTAATAAATCTTTAGTTCCATCCGTATTTCCTAACAGCTGGAATTTGCCCATGTAAAACCTTTCATTATTTAGCTCTATTGGAAAAACATTCGAATGAATAGTGTTCAAAAAACTTAATTATTTCATATTCAACAGTTTACTTTACAAGTTTCAGTGTGCCTACCGACCAGGTCATGGTTCTTAAAATGGTGTCAATAAGACATTATATGTATATATATATATATATATATATATATATATATATATATATATATATATATATATATATATATTCTTTATTCCTCTTAAAGAGAGTTACAATAACATTAACAGTACAAGAAAATAGCACCAAAAGACAAGTTATTGAAAATCAAGGTAAACGCCAGAAACAATTACAGGATTATGAGAAACAAGTTATAGAACACACGCACACACTCACAGACACACACGTACTCACAGACACACACGTACTCACAGACACACACTGAGGTGTACATATAGTAATATCTGCAGTATGCAAATATTTAATCAGTTAGTAATGCTTTAAAATATATTTTACTTAACAAGTAGATGAAGTGAATAGCAACCTCACTATACAATTTTGCGGTATCTTCGTCAACATTAATTGGAGAATTACATGACAATAGCTGTACGATAAATTTATCGTCAGAGAGATTATGCACTTCAGTGCTTAGCTCTATTGGACCAATAATAAAGAGAGAACACCAAAACTTGTTCTCTAATTTCTGATAAATTCTGACAGTAATTTATAATATGTACAAGAAGATCAGAGTATTGCACTTTGCAAAGAGTGCACAATCCTTGGGATGACTGTGGTCTCCACAAAGCGAAAACACTAATGACATGATGGGCCTGCTCTTTTAGTAAAGGAGTGGTGTCAATAAGATATCTGTTTGGGATCAGCACATCCTTTACATAAAGTAGGCTTGCCAAACCTTCCTCGTCAAAAATTCTGATTATTTACCTATTGGAGTATTACCACCATAAGGGCATCAGGATAAACGTAGTTAGAAATATGTTATTTCGTTTGCATGTAAAGCTACTTTTTAACTGAAACGCCGTCGCTTGAGAAAATGGTGAAAGCCATGCACCGAGAACTAAACTTTTGTCGCGAACGAAATATCGGTTACATGAAAACAAGAAGTCATCACGGATACAGGACCGTACCTTTTGTTAGTGTCTTATTTCGAGGGATGGTATAGGAAGCACTGTGACTCACACGGGTATTTTTCTCTTTGTAAATAAGAGATCCCTTTTAGGAAATGATTAAGTGAGGCAAATAGTACGCGCTATACATAGTAATCAAACAAATGCATAAAATAAGCAATGCATCTTACATCAATAACTCACCCCTGTCCCTAGAAATACAACGTGTACATGTAAACAAAAATATTAGACGAAAAATATATTTAAAATACATAGAACGACTTTAGTTACCCACCAACTAAACGTTTTCCATAAATTTAGTCCGGTAACAGAAGGCCTACCCTCAATTTCTTATCCATTTACATGCTGTACTTAACAATGAAGAGTAACTTAGGGAACATATAAAATAAAATAAATTGTTTAACGACATCACTAGAGCAAATTAATCATTGGCTATTGGATGTCAAACATTTGGTAATTTCAATGTTAATCTAAGAGAGGAACCCCGCTTTTCCACTGGGCTACGTCTCCCCCCCCCCCCCCCCCTCACCCACCAGGGGACATATAATGCACACGGGGACCTTCTCAGCTACCGGACTAGATAGCAGAGGGGAAATAGATCTGGAATTAATCATAAGCCTACCTGCGGATTCGGGGTGTCTCCCTCCCTACTTTTACTTCTTTGTTTTTCTTCTTTTCTTTCTTTTTTGCTTTTTTTCATTTTCTAATTCATGTTAAGAATTACACCACTAAAGCACATTGACTTATTAATCATCGGTTATTGGATGTCAAACATTTGGTAATTTTGACATATAGTCTTAGAGAAGAAACTCGCTAAATTTGTCCATTAGAAGCCAGGAATCTTTTATATGCGCCATCCTACATACAGGATATCACATACCATGGCCTTTGATATACCAATCGTGGTGCACTGGCTGGAACGAGAAATATCCCCCAAGGGGAAATAGATCTGAAATTACTTCTTTCTTTCTTTTTTTTCTTTTGAGTGAAGGTCGGTATCTATCTGTGGTGTTTGTGTTTTTGTGCGGTTCTTTACATTGTGTTTTTGTTTAATTTATTAGTTTTTGTTGATCATCAATTAATGTTTTGCATCTACCATAGTTTGACACCCAGTGGCCGATGTATTTTTCGTGCTGGGGTGTCGTTAAACATTCATTCATTCATTTGTTCTTCTTTTTTTCACATTTTCCAAGTCATGTTAAAAATTAGTTTGTTTTGATTAACGACACCACTTGAGCACATTGATTTTATAATCATCGGCTATTGAATATCAAACACTTGGTAATTCTGACATATAGTCTAAGTAGCATGGGATCTTTTATATGCGATTTCCCACAGACAGGACTGCACATTATCAAAATCGGAGAGTTTCTATGATTGACTATTAAATTAAATTTTCAAGAAAAACAATGTTGATTTAGCCTGAATTTAATATGATATGAGGTTTTCCAAATTATATGTAGGTTTTTTTTTAATGTGTTCAGACTAGACAGGTGCCTAGAATTTATTTTTGCTAGTCTGCCTAACTGACAGTTCCCAGCTGGGGCTCAAAGGTGAAAGTCATGCATCGAGAACTAAACTTTTGTTGCGAACGAAGAATCAATTACATGAAAACAAGAAGTCATAACCGATACGGGACTGTTCTCAGCTGGAATCAAGAGGGATAACTGCATCTCTAGAAAATACGAAAAAAGTGTCCTTTTTGTCTCCCCTCCCATTAATGCCATTTGTCTAGCCTATTTACGGAACGGAACAACGGGCACTGCATATTATACTAGATATACCTACTCCAAAGCCAACGTGATTTGCCGGGACCTTAATCTAGAGTACTATTCTGGAAGTTAGTATTTATTTGTCACTGGATCTACAATTTTACACAAAATGTATTTGCACAAACAATAATTAAATACCCGCAAAACTAACCTATTTTGAAGTATACGTGAAAACAAACCAAAATCCAAGTAATTTCATATTTTGTTTTCCACCATCAAAAACATGTAACATTCCACCTTGTTCCAGACTTTAAAAGTTAAAACTTAAGTTTGTTTGTTTTTGTTTAACCACACCACTAGACCACATTGATTTATTACTCATGGGCTATTGGATGTCAAACGAAATGTTAATCATTTCAACTTATTTTCGTGCTTATATCCAGTTAAGGTTCAAGCACCCTATTTGTCCAGGACATTGGGTTAGTTATTAGTTGGTTAGTGGTTAGTGAGAGAGAAGAGGGTGTAGTGGCCTTACACCTACCCATTGAGCCTTTAAAAACTACCCATTGAGCCTTTAAGAACTCGCTCTGGGTTGGAGTCGGTACCGGGTTGTGAACCCAGCCTGTAGTCCGATAGCTTAACCACTGCGCCACCGAGGCCGGTTGTTAACCTCAAAACAAAACAAACAAATATAGTAAGGTATGTTTATTTCAATATGGGTGTCTGGCGAATATTTAATAATCATTTGTGGTAGACAAATCATAACTTTATATGTCAACTGACTTTCTAAAATTACATTTTATACAAAAAAAACACACCAAAAAACATCCACTTTATTTATTTAAAAATTAAAATCTTCCTCAAATGTTTTTCTAATTATGATGGGTATCAGACGTGCTATTGATGAATAATCAGTTTATGTTAGATCAATAGACAATGGTATGTACTTGAAATAGCATTACATTAGATTTATTCTCGCATTTTAAAATAGTATTTAATCTCAAATGATTTGTCAAGTGATGCTAAAGTGTTGTCATTACAAATATATCTTTCAGATTGTGGAGTGGCACCCACACTGGGAGGAGGAACTCTGTGGATGATTACTATATAGGTAATACATGTTAGTGTGGATGATTACTATATAGGTAATACATGTTAGTGTGGATGATTACTATATAGGTAATACATGTTAGTGTGGATGATTACTATATAGGTAATACATGTTAGTGTGGATGATTACTATATAGGTAATACATGTTAGTGTGGATGATTACTATATAGGTAATACATGTTAGTGTTGAATAGTGTAGACGACCCTTTTAAGCTATCATGAAAAATCCTGCATCCGCTCCTTCAGTTATGACTATTAAAAATTGCTAAATTTATAGACTGAAACATTGACATGTACATGTATGTTTGAGTTCATCTAAAGCCGGAAACATCTTAAAATATATCAGTAACAAGTTAAAATCAGATACAATTGCTGGCCCGTAACCGGTGAGGTGGGGGGCAGTTCCGCTACAAAGGGGAAAGCAATGCGGAATATCCATATATAAGGTCAGGTATCTTGTAAAGAAGGACGTATTTTATTTAACGACGCACTCAACACATTTTATTTACGGTTATATGGCGTCAGATATATGGTTACGGACTACACAGATACTAAGAGAATGAATGAATGAATCTTTAACGACACCCCAGCACGAAAAATACATCGGCTATTGGGTGTCAAACTGTGGTAATGAAAAAATCCACTGTCACCGCTTCATAGGTTACTCTTTTCGATTAGCAGCAAGGGATCTTTTATATGCACCATTCCACACACAGGATAGTACATACCACGGCCATTGTTACACCAGTTGTGGAGCACTGGCTGGAACGAGAAATAGCCCAATGGGTCCACTGACGGGGATTCATCCTAGACCGACCGCGCATCAAGCAAACGCTTTACCACTGGGCTACGTCCCGCCCATATTGTAAAGATGAAGCTATTAAGAATAGCAATATTCTGTCATGACATCTAACATGTCCACGTAACGTGAATCCATCTCAAATCAACATTTAGGTCGTTCACACACTTTGGTCTCATATCCGAAATTTAGAGTCTGTGTTTCTAGTAATTGTTGAGAAATGGTTATTTTTCTAAACGTCGTAGGTGTTATATTTAGCTCGAAAATAGCCACCACCATTATTTCCGTGCTGTATTTCAAGTCCAATTATCTCAGGATATAATGTACATAGAGGCATAAAACTGTGTATGAGTACTAAAAATAGTTCTGATAGATAGCAGACTGGTAGATTTCAGTAGTTAAACTGAATACTTAGAGATAACCGAAGAATCTTTTAAATGTCATTTTATCTTACGAGCAGCCATTTTTGAGACACTAGAAGAGTGTCTTGCATTCAATATTACACACATTTAACTTCGTTTCTCTGTTGAGTTCACCCCAATGCTTGGTCAGTTCTAAAATCATGCAAAATTAAAAATAAATTTCGTAACAAATCCTTCTATATGGATAACAAAACTTGCTACGAATAAATTGCATACCATTAGCTATAAAATGAGACAGATTTAAAGATTTTAACAATATACCCACTATTGTTTTCATTGAAAAGGCCTCCAGAACGATTTTTTTCGAGTTTAGAAGAATGTTGTTCCATAATTAATCATTACATAGTTGTAATGTTTAGCAACTGGGATGGACTTAACAAATAAAAAGTTAAATATGTATGATGAGTATGTTTATTTTTTGTGACTCAGAAATAGTTCCTGTAAGATCAAATGGAATGTTAAAGAAATTCACTTGTCTCTAAGCATTCAGTATGACTACTGAAAACCACCAGTAAATCTGTTATATATCAGCAGAAAACACGTCAGGATAACGCTAAAGAGAGGTCAATATCCCTAATTTTTCTCGTTGAGGACCCTTACTTTCAGTCACGGGCTTGACGCCTTCGGCGGTCGCCTCGTCAAGCTACGCTCTCCATACAAATGGATCTGATCCGCTCCACTTGACACGCTGTATTAGTTACGGCCTGAATTGTACCACCGGTCTGAAGGTGATGGGCTTTCTGTCGATAGCGGGAATGTGGCCTAACAGTTTAAGTCGGAGTGGAATCGTTACAGTGGTTTTGAGAAAAAGCCCTCGACTTCATATCCTACACGCCATCGCACTCTATCCACAAAGCTAAAATATTGCCATTGTGTTACAATCAGGAGATAAACATATTCTCATTTTGTTTTTGAGGTAGGTTATTGTGGATTTAATACCTCTAAATATAATTTAAACCGAACGTGTTACAGAACGTTCAGTCTCAACACAAGACTATTATAGCGTGACTCTTTAACGTCATAGAAATTACATGCGATTGGAAATTTTAGTATAGAATATAGTTTTACAAGCACGGTACCAGAACTCGACACTATAGATACACTATATATGTCCACCACATGCTGACTGTAAAGGTTACCTCACAACCTACAATGGCAAGTAGAGAACATTCCGTGCATGGTGCAAACCAAGGATTTTGGCAACACATGGGTCGATGTTGATGAATATCTGATCAAGAAGAACCCGTTGAAGAAACTCGTGCATCAAGTATCTTACAGTCTTTGTAGACCGTTCGATATTTTCATTTTCAATTTGTCCAATTTGTCGTCAGCCTTTAATTTCGCGTGGAATTTATTTTCACGAATTTTATTCAAACGCGAAAAACGTGAAAATAAATATTTTACAGTCATGATTTGAAGGATGCTGTTGGACTTGTATAAACTGGTTACTGTAGGACACGTGCAGGTAGCCCTAAACCAAATAACTTCCGGCTGGGTCAAAGTTCGAGGTGCGAGAACTTTTGATAGAGAAGTGAACACCACAAGTCCGCTGATTGATGATAAATGTGAGTGTGTTGGTTGTCAAAAAACATCTGGAGAAAAAATGTATGCAATTTTATTTCATCTAGTACCACTGTGTCAAGTAGCCTTGTGCTTGAAACATGTATGGGGTACCTGTAAAAAAGTACTCGAATTTTTTGCGGAACTAGGGTAGTCATAGACGCAACCCGTTATCTCAGAAATTAGCAGCTTGACCCCCATTTTTTTCTGATTCACTTTAAAGGTGAGGAGTGGTAGTATTTATATCCGTAGCGTTTATGTCGATTGATACGCTGCAGGTAGGAGTTTTAGCCACATATGTTACTATTGTCGTCAATGGGATTTGATTCGGTAGTATACACTATATATTGTACACGTCCGTGAAGAAGGAATACAGAAGAGTGTGATGTGAATTTAATAGAGAAACCTGACCTAAAACCACCTGACCTAAAATCACCTGACCTAAAACCACCTGACCCTGTGCTTAAAAAGCTTTCAGTGTTTAGACTCAAGAGTCTGAGACTTTTACGACGTGGCAACGCCATACATAAGGCATATGCGTGTCGTCTTCTACGATTTGAGCTTTGACTAAGCATGGTCCCATCAGCTGGCATTCAGACACATGGTGTCTTGCATCATGGCGCTTTACTGTAGTGCATAGTCTGGTCGCATTTTGGAAAATAACGAACAGCTTTTGTAATATTTAATGGATCTGAAAATGAGATTTAATCCATCTCAGTACATGATGACTCGGTATTTCCTTTCAAGCAAGTCTGTCATACATAAGTCCATTCCCTTAATGAGTCGTGAGCTTTGGAAAAAATGGATCCTCTTTTGTCAGTCATCACTTACTGGTACTGACTTTCAGTCGTATATCAACTGTCCCGGGCTATTATGTGTAATTGTGAATGCAGTTGCAGGAAAAAGTCTAGAATGTTTGCTAGGTTCATTCTGTGTAAAGACATGCTTTAAAAACCTACCATCACCATTTAATTTATAACGGATTATAATATTGATTAAATATTGTATTGCATTAATTTACTTTTATAGCATTACAGGAAATATTGTATTGCATTAATTTACTTTTATAGCATGACTGGAAATATTGTATTGCATTAATTTACTTTTATAACATGACAGGCAATATTGTATTGCATTAATTTACTTTTATAACATGACAGAAATTTTGGAGTGAAAATAAATGCTTATATAATGTATGTTCGCAATGGTGTATGTTGCTAGTGCCAACGAGAACCCATTCTATTGGCAATCTTCGTTTGAAGTTGGGCAATTTAACATGGGTTTCAACGGCAGATGACATCTGTGTAATGAGATCTTATTGTTTTCGTAGGTGACCATTTTGTTTTTGGGGTGGCAATTTTTAGTAAGTTTTTTTTTCAGTTTCATTGTACATTTTAAGTTACCTGCAACAATAAATACATATATAATAACAAAAGGGGGTTTGAAATGGATTTTATAAAACCATCAGAAACTTTGACAATTGGCCATCTTTGAATTGATATAAATCGACCAATATTTACATAAAAGACGTGGGGTTTTGATCTGACCCCCGAAAAACAGTTGGGGGCCCGGAGGTTATGTTGCGCACATTCTATAAAACATCGGATTCCTTGGAAAATTTCCATCTAACATGAATTTCAAACATAAAGTGGACACTATTTTCCGAAAGAGTCCAAATCTAAGACCGATTATATAAGGCGTCAAAATAGACCAGGGTCCAAATTCACACCTTAATTACTATGTAATCGTTCGTTATACTCTTCTCCACATCGCACTCTACCGAATGACCTCAGCATTGCCATTATGTTACAATAACAAATGACGTCACGCAATCGCTTGGTGCTTGTCCCATTGCATAAAGAACAGCTACGAATCGTTGAGCACTGGTTGGGACGAGAAAAAAGGCCTTCGACTTCATGCCCTATACAAATGACACACATCAGTACAACTCGAAGCAGGTATCGCAACTGCTGTACGTCTATCGTAGTGCAACATTTACAACTATATTCAAATGCAATTTATATATTTAACTGTGCAAGTACCGATTCAATTAATTGTTATTCCGCCACCTGTCATTTATGTAGTTAATTAGATGCCAGCAATCGGACCAATTAGTGTCAAACTAAATTACGGTAATCAAGGACACGATGGAGTTTAATTGGTGCCCCTGGCATAACAGCTAAGGACTGTAAACCATGGTAATTACGTGTCGACAAATATATGTACCTTATGAATATTCGTTTTCTATACACGAAAGACAGACCCAAGCAGAACAGCTCTGTTCGTAACCTTAAGGTTCTCAGTCGCAATGTCAACTCTCTCGGGAGACCTGTGTGTCATTCACCCAAGAGCTGATGCCTACATTATCTTGTTTTATGATGGAAAGAAAAATAAGAACCTACATCACCAACTTGTGACTTCTGTTATTCATTTAGCATGCCGGTAAAACAACCAGTGACAAACTACACTGTGTTATGTCTAACACGGCAACACTTAATGATTGATGGTTCCTTCATTTGACATCTAGCAGATGGCCTTGACGTGACAACTCATTCAGACCCGCACTGCCCTGTTCCAGTCCATTAGTCTAATGGCAGTCTAAATGGTAATTATTGGGTTATTTCTCCTTCCAGTACACCACGACTGATATATAAAAGGCTGTGGGACGATGCATATAAAAGATCCTTTGCTACTAATGGAAAAATGTGGCGGATTTCATCTCTAAATCTAAATGTCAGAATAACCAAATGTTTGACATCCAATAGCCGATGATTAATAAATCAACCTGCTCTAGTGTTGTCGTTAAACAAAACAAACTTTAACTTTTAAAAGGGCAATTGTCTTGTTCCCTGAATTCTGAATTGCCATCGACATGTCACTTTCCATAGATGACATAATATGTCAGTCAATCTTCAAGCACCATTAAACAACGAGACCACACTAGTTATAACCGGAGAAATATCACAGTGATGTAATTCGGATATAAAGTATGGAGCTCTCAATAGTTGGCAATACTAATTACTGATAACTCAAAATTCAATCGGGGTTGTCACCAAGACAGGAAGTGTGAACAATATGCACCGTCGTGAAATCCCTCGAAACGTTATTAAACGCCTTTAGCACTGATGTTTCCTATTCTGCTACGCGCGGCATTTCCTTTCCACACAATCAACGATACACTGGTTCCAGGAACGCTAATTACGTGTTCGCGATTCCAATCCAGAATCGATGTCTGGGGAAGTAAATTGAATATCTTTCAGTGGGGGCCTTATTTTATTTCACAAATAAGGTTAATTATCTTTAATCTCTGAATCTACTAGTTCACATTAGTGTCCAGTGACTATCTTCTACAGCTTCATTTCCTATCAAATTACACAAAGGCTGTGTGCTGCGGATATTTGTAATGTTTGTATTTATTTATAAGACTCCATTATAATATTATGTGACGATGTGTGATTGAAAACGTACACCCGAGGTGGTGAATATTTTTTATCTGAATCCAGTTACCCCACTCGCAAGATATTACTGGAATAACCGTAACCTGGAATAACCTTAAAAACAATGCACAAACAAGTATTGCCATTGATTCCACACAATAAATTGATTGTTTACGCTCCAGAAAATATTTAGGCGGCGTAAGTGTTCACATAACTCATAATTACGAGTCTCTGTATTGAAAGTGCCGACTCCAAACCCCGAGTGAGTGCTCCGCGAGGCTCAATGGGTAGATGTAAACCACTTGCACCGACCAGTGATCCATAACTGGTTCAACAAAGGCCATGGTTTGTGCTATCCTGCCTGCTACGACAGGCAGCAAGGGATCTTTTATTTGCGCTTCCCACAGGCAGGATAGCACAAACCATGGCCTTAGCTGAACCAGTTATGGATCACTGGTCGGTGCAAGTGGTTTACACCTACCCATTGAGCCTTGCGGAACACTAACTCAGGGTTTGGAATCGGTATCTGGATTAAAAATTCCATGCCTCGACTGGGATCTGAACCCAGTACCTACCAGTCTGTAGACCGATGGCCTAACCACGACGCCACCGAGGCCGGTTGTATTCTGTTGTACGTTTCGCACAGTTCTTTACACTGTTTTACATAATTATGAAAAATGTTATTTGAATTAATCATGTTGATGTACTTACCTTTGTTTGACCCCAATAGCTGATCTCTATTTTTGTGCTGGGGTGTCGTTAAATATTCATTCATTCATGAATTCCATAAATGAAGATTTCTTACAAAGACACATTTTATTAAATAAACAACATATAAATGCATATAATACATTACAATAAAAAAAAAATAGTAATCTAGATTGAGATGTTTAAAATAAAAACAATCCACAGTACATTTTCCTGAAATCCATCTGTTCTATTGTCCACACGATATACACTTATCTGACGGAAATAAGACTGTTGATAGCGTAGCAGATACACTCCTCTTGGTTATAGATACATGCTGAGTACTCATGTCTTCAACAGGATGGTGTCTCTTTTTAACATAAGAGGCGGGACGTAGCCCAGTGGTAAGGCTTGATGCGCGGTCGGTTTGGGATCGATCCCCGTCGGTGGGCCCATTGGGCTATTTCTTGGCTATAGATACAAGCCGAGTACTGCAACAGGATGTTGTCTCTTTTTAATATATTTCATATTTCCGAATGTCCGATTATACCATTCATGGTTCGTACCCGTGACACCTAGCATCTAGATGAGAAGGGATGCTCTTGCAGATATTATTAAGTCGAGAGTTTGTATCATCCCATGACTCCCTCATAGTCAAAAGTCTTTAAAACAATTTATATCAACTACCTATTCTAAGTTAGAAGCTTAACTATGATATTAGCTTGGGTGGGGGGGGGGGGGGGGGGGGGTCTGTTCAGGATTACATAGGTTTTGTGTGCATCTGTGCAGCAATGATACGACGTTGTCATCCATGATACTTTTATTGCAACAGTACACACTGGCGTAGCCAGGATTTTAATCTTGGGGTGGGGCAACCCACACTGTGTAATGTATGTATCTTTGATTTTATAAAAACAATTACAGTAAAAAAAAAAAGAACGAAAAAAGGTGTCATTGGGGGACATTGCATTACTATACTGTAATATTATTAACTAAGATGACACTACAAGAACATTATAATTTGTTCATTAAAAAAGAAAGAAAAAGAGTTTGATATCAAATCTGACAACGGCAGGGCATGGAATAAGGAAGTAAAATAGTATCTATTAGTATTATTTTTAATAGCAGGACAAAAGAAATATATCTTGCTAAAAATACAATATGACGTGCTAGAAATAGGAATGTTGGTGTGTGAAAAGGTTGGACCGTATGACGTCTAAGATGTTTGGAACATTATAGAATTAAAATATTTAATTTCGAAAATGTGGTTTTGTTAATTTAATAACATTTTGTTTTCAGTTATATAATTAAAAAATAAAATCATTCTATAGGATAGGATTTAAAGTGAGTTTTCTATCTTATTGCGTTCAATTTCCCATTAAATCATATTATATAATTGGTAAAATTCACAAATTATCACACAAAATGCTAGAAACAGAACAGTAGCAAACCAAGACTATATTGCCTCGAAAACGCGTCTCCAGGCATCAATATTTAAATATTTGCCTGACGGAGTATGCCCCCAGACACCCGTAGATACCTCGCTCTCTTCAACCTTGCCCTTCTTATAATTTGTGAACCCCACCCTTTTAAAAATCCTGTGTCCGGCCCTGGCAGGTACATATACAACACAATATAGTACAAAAACGCTTTATTTCAGTTCTTACATATGGTGCATACATATAATTAAAAGATGTTCGGTGAAAAAAAGGATGACTGGCGGGCATTGCATTAACCACCACCACCCGGCTACGCCAATACATAAAATAAACTTTGCATATACAAATTCCACATTTGGAACTGGAGGCAAAACGGGTATGACATTTACAAAAAACATTTGTACAAGCATGGCACAGACAAACATAATACTAAATTAATATTAATAAGGAATACATATGAATACCGAATACAAGAAATGTTCGCTAGATCAATTCAGTTCAATTCAATTCAGTTTGTTGCATCAATTTAAGCAAAAGAACTGCTCCCGAAGGACTGCAAGCATGGATCAAAATGGAGGGTGTTGGAGGAACACCCCCCCCCCCCTGCCATACACACACCATAATAACATACACACACATACATACACACACATACACACGCACACACGCGCGCACACACACACACGCGCGCGCGCGCACACACACACTCACGCACACACTACACCCACCCGACGAAAATTCAGAAAATTCCAGTGTTTAGCAGATGAAAATAATGCGGAGATGGTATGGGAATTATTTTTACGTGGCCATGTCCAATGAAGGTTGTTTGTTTACTTTTGAATATTGTACGTGCCCCTTTTATGCGTTGCGCCCACTGCCGTGAAACATTCTGCATCCGTCCCTGCCAGTTATAACAACGTTAAAAAAAAAAGCAAAAGTACCCACCACCACCACCACCACCACCACCCTATTCTCCATATTATCAGCCTAATTGTGACTCCTGCTCGATTTCACCACTGAGATACATCTATAATTTCCACCCTTAATGTGGGAGAAAATCGGTGTATGTGGTATCGGCACACTCACTCTGGGTTAGAGATAGTACTGGAATCAACACCCCAACATCGGCTCAGGTGGGACACGAACCCGGTATCTACCAGCCTTAGGTCATGCGGTTTAACCACTACACCACCGAGGCCCATGTTAGCACAGTATCTGTCAGCTTCCATTACATTACATTAGCGAGATTCCTCTGATGACTACATGTCAGAATTACCAAATGTTTGACATCCAATAGCCGATGATTAATCAATCAATGTGCTCTAGTTGTGTCGTTAAACAAAACAAAATGTCAAATTTTTTCCCCCATTACTCGACCAAATCCAATTTCTCTATAATCAAACTGGTGTTTATCAGGCGTCACGTTACATACCGTAACGGGAGTTAAAGAGAGCGTCAGCATGAGCTCGTATTCGAGCCGGTGTGTTCTGACGCAGGTGTGGTGTTCCAGCACGACTGAGGATGAATCGCCAGTTTTCGTTTTTATCACTCATGGAGGAATATGTGAAAGATGACAAGTAAAACTGGATATACCTGTTGGCGGTTGGTCTGGGCATTCTTCTTTGTAACATGTATTCTGTTTGGTGAGTAATAGTGTACATGGAAATCTGATTAATTGTTATGTAAGTGAAATGCACAAAAGTAATTGGGGTAATAGCATGTGTACGTTTCCCATACGTAAACATATAAATATTATTTGTAAATTTGTTACTGCAATACCGTAAGTATGGCGAAATATGTGTATTTATTTGAACATTCTAATCTGTTAAAACGTAGTGGTGTCGTGGTCAAGCCATGGTGCATAAGGCTGGTAGGTACATGGTTCGCAGCGCAGTAACGACTCCCACACAGAGCGAGTTTTAACAACTCAATGAGTAAGTGTAGGGTCACTACATCGACTTCTCTCTCACTAACCACCCACTGACCCACTGTCCTAGACAGACAGCCCAGACAGCTGAAGTGTGTCCCCATGCGTCCGTCCGTCCGTGCGTGCGTGCGTCCGTGTGTGTGTGAGAGCTTTTTATCGAGCATTTGTATATATAATACTAATTTATAAATAGGTGATATAGATTGTGTTGTTGTTTGTTGGGTAAGGGTTTTTTTATTTATTGTTTTATTTGTTGTGTTTTATTAGTGAACTTTTCGAATGATGCGCACATAATAATATATATGGTTATCAAATCAGTTTTCTGTCGAGAGAAGGGTGATAGTCAAGTATATTGTTGAACTAGTCCTTCAGTGGACACAAATATCTTTTTGTGGCTTTATTCTTCCGGTTACCAAAAATAAACAAAAACAAGAACAAAAACAAAAATGAAAAGCAATTAATTATCTGAACAACAGTCAACTAATTGCATCTCAAAACCAGTTATCTAATCCTGTCTGAAACCAGTTATCTAATCCTGTCTCAAAACCAGTTATCTAATCCTGTCTGAAACCAGTTATCTAATCCTGTCTCAAAACCAGTTATCTAATCCTGTCTCAAAACCAGTTATCTAATCCTGTCTGAAACCAGTTATCTAATTGGTGCAGCTGCAGTTTACTGATGTCAATCACAAACAAAACATAGGTTTTGATAAATTTGCGAGTTTTTGTTAACTGGATATTCTCATCTGCCATGATGACGCCAAAGAAGTCTCGTCGAAGTTTCAGTGTACTGTGTATATCTAATTATTAAATAGTGGGGCGATATGAGATGGCAGCTTTAAGAGTGAATCTCACCTGTAGCATATTAACGAGTCCTGCAACTAGTCTTTGGACATGTAAATAAGATTCTCTGTGATGGTTGTTGAAAGGAGCGATCGTTGAAGGTATCTTTATGCGAAACAGCATCATCGTAGATTTGGAGTGTCCCCAACGTAAAATAGAACCTTTGTTGAACCAGGCCCCGTACTTATAAAACTGGAGTCCAGACTCAATTTTAATGACGCTTACAATTTGTATGGCGTTGTCATGACATTACTGTCTCGGACTATATTAGAATCTCGAGTCTAGACTCTAAAAGTTTTATAAGCACCAGGCCAGAATCATTGTAGTAAATATGTGCTAGTACGTTTGTGGGGTACTACAAAAGTAGAATGGCACTTTTTGTGCAACTCTAAGTAGTAAGTACGGTATCCACCGTGTATCACCGTACACCAGATATTGTAATCTCTACAACGAGGGTAAAACTAAAGACCAATGCATCGAGGTAAGTTATTTGCCTTTTTCATTAATACGGTGCTGACTAATGCCGACTAGTGTTATGCGACAGACAATTTGCTAATAAAATTATTCGTCAAAAGGTCATTTGAAATCGTCTGTAATAAACACAGTGTAACGATTGCTCATCGTCAGTTTCACAATACCCCGAGAAAAACGTCCATGAAAGTTATGTATCTTTTGGTATATCTGTCTAGCCCCAAACTACGATGTTACGTGTACCGTGAAGTGAGATCGAGCGGACCAGCCTCGGTGGCGTCATGGTTAGGCCATCGGTCTACAGGCTGGTAGGTACTGGGTTCGGATCCCAGTCGAGGCATGGGATTTTTAATCCAGATACCGACTCCAAACCCTGAGTGAGTGCTCCGCAAGGCTCAATGGGTAGGTGTAAACCACTTGCACCGACCAGTTCTGGTTCAACGAAGGCCATGGTTTGTGCTATCCTGCCTATGGGAAGCGCAAATAAAAGATCCCTTGCTGCCTGTCGTAAAAGAGTAGCCTATGTGGCGACAGCGGGTTTCCTCTAAAAAGCCGTGTCAGTATGACCAAATGTTTTACGTCCAATAGTGGCGTCGTTAAATAAAACAAACTTTACTCCTTTTTTTAGATCGAGCGTAGCAATGTAGCAAATATCCAGTGTACTTCACATTGTTTCATATGATTATCACAAAATGATGACAATATAGTCTGTTATCGTTATCAATAGAATCTAAACAATGGTAATTCACATTAAAGCTGAGCTATATCTTAATAATTAAAACAACATGTTTGATTCCGCGTATGCTTGTATTAAAGTAAGGTCCCTGTGTTATGTCTTTTCGGAAAAGGTGTCTATATTGTGAAGATATTATTGAACGTTAACCTTCAGTCACAGTCAAAATGTTTGAGAGACAGTTACGGCATCAAAGTGTTGAAGAAACATGTTTCAAAAATGTCAGATATGTTTATACAGAGATACGGACATTTGCCCCCCAGGACATTTGCCCCCCAGTCCAAAAATGGCTAGGTGGACATTTGCTCCCCAGTCGAAATGATGGCTAGGACATTTGCCCCCCAGTAGAAATGTTGGCTAGGACATTTGCCCCCCAGTAGAAATGTTGGCTAGGACATTTGCCCCCCAGTTGATATCTACTATATTGATAAAATGAAACAAAAACACTAAATATTGTGAGCAATTTTAATTTTGTACGAAACAACTTTCATTTTGGATAAATATTTATATAATACATATTTAAGTTTGAGCACATGTTGAAAAAGCACATTAGAAAGCACATTGGGGGCAGTGAACATTACAAAAAGAGGCTTATATATGCTTGAATTTTAAGACAATTAACACTAATTTTGCAAGTTTGTAATACATGTTCACTTTCTGTTCACTTTGATCATTAATTGATACATGTTCACTATCTGTTCACTTTGATCAGTAATTGATACATGTTCACTATCTGTTCACTGTTATCAGTAATTGATACATGTTCACTATCTGTTCACTTTGATCATTAATTGATATATTTCCACAATATGTTCAGAAGAAGAACATAACAGAACTTTATTATTGGAAGAAACCATCATATTTTAAGCTATTGCAACTATATAACATACAGAAGTTTAATCAGCTATGTAATTTTGGAATATATTTATTTCAAGCAGATAAATTAAGAAAATGTTATCTTAAGGTATTTGCCGTTTGTTTTATGTGACGTATGTTTTCTTGTTTATCAGAGCCTGTTCTCCTGTATTTTATGTATGTTATGTCTTATGTTTGTAAACAGATGAGCTGTAAAGCTCAATGTTAATTAAGAACTTATTAAACACAGTAATTTAAGTTGTTAATTAAACCAATTTTTATACTGGGGGCAAATGTCCTAGCCAACATTTCTACTGGGGGGCAAATGTCCTAGCCAACATTTCTACTGGGGGACAAATGTCCTAGCCATCATTTCGACTGGGGGGCAAATGTCCACCTATCCATTTTTGGACTGGGGGGCAAATGTCCTGGGGGGGAAATGTCCTGGATTCGTTTATACAATGTTCGAAAATCCATCGGTTGAACAATTTTAACACACAAACACAAACACAAACACGCACAGGAACACAAACACACACACACGCGCGCGCGCACACACATTATTAATATTATTCAGTCAATATCTGATATTTATTGTGTACAAAACTGAAATGATGGTTTTTTCAGACATTCATTTAGTGATAAACAATTATCCACAAACGTATTCCATATTGGATAAGTATGTGTCCTTTTAAATACCAAAATGAATATTAGTTATTAATAATATTACCCATATGGGCTCAAATATACGGGTTAATATTAATATTTTTTTAATATCTGCACAGTGTGCAGATTGCTTAAATTGGCTGATTGGTGGGCTTAGTGAAGACAAGGTATGATTGGCTTTTACGAACTGCCGGGACTACTTTTTATTCATCCTCTCTTTCATTCATATGTTAAACTATTACTACAAACTATAAATATTGTTAACGAATATTTAACGGGGAGTACATTTTAGTACATATACATAAAATGAAAATATTTAAAAAACAATGAAATAGATAATATAAGAAAATGTTTTAATTTTTTAAAATGTAATAAATATGTCGGACGTCTACAAAGACATCGTCTGCTAACACGAAAACCATGGCTTCGTTTCTGTTACCAAGTCTTTTAAACGATGTAGTTCAAGTTGATTAGGAGGGTTGTCAGCATTGTACAATAGTAAAAATTGAGATGTATTTTGACTTCGAGTGTGAGACGGTTTCGTCCCCGACCCCCGAGCCTGAATCGTACCATCCCTGGCTGTCACAGGAAGTGATAAACAATCTTACGCATGATGACTTTTTGACGCCCCTATGGCAAAACCTGATGACAGCTTCGTAGATGTCGTTGATAGTGACATAGATACTTCTTTAACGAAGAACGAAAATGTAAACAAAGAAAAAACAACACAAAATCTTAAAGTGATCAATGCATTTCTTGTCAACAAACTGCAAGAACACCGACCTATTGATCAAATTGCCCCTTCTGAACTGAATGCAATATTGTGCAAATGTTTCATTAGTGTGAGGAAAGTTGATGGCACCCAAGTACGAAGCCGTGTCTTTGACCGGTTTTAAAGGCAGAATTGACCGGCATGCAAGGCACAAACTATGGCTGTGCACTAATTGATTCTTTAGTGGTACAATACGGCCTATGATCAGCACTTCCCCACAGACGAATGACCTGGGGCGATGTAACAGTAAAACAAGATTCTGAAGGGCCATGAATACATCGAGTGTATTGAAAGAGAATCCTAAACACGGGCCGGAGAAAATCCTACAGGCGCTCGTGTCGTCACTCCAAAAGCATGAGCAGTATCCGATGAACGCGAGAAATATCCCGTTAGTTTGTATCAGCCTCGGTGGTGTCGTGGTTACGCCATCGGACTTGAGGCTGGTAGGTATAGGGTTCGCAGCCCGGTACCGGCTCCCGCCCAGAGCGAGTTTTAACGAATCAATGGGTTCACTGCACCCTCTTCTCTGCCACTAACAACTAACAATTAACCCGCTGCCCTGGACAGACAGCCCAGATAGCTGAGGTGTGTGCCCAGGACAGCGTGCTTGAATCTTAATTGGATATAAGCACCAAAATAAGTTCAAATGGATGAATGTACAAACTATTCCGCGGTCTAAGACCATGCAATTTCTTCAGAAATGAAGATCCCTGTTATTTAACAATGCGCACACTTGGGGTATCGAAACCTGGCGAAATGTGGTCAAAACATTTTTACGGTAAGAACTGGACATTTGGGACACTTATATCACTTATGGGAGTTGACCTTATGACCGATGGTACATGAAGCGGAAACGCTTATTAGTTCGCTACATTGAGCTCCCCTCTTCACACTGAATGGTCTATCGATCATGATGGACGAACTAGAGCTATTGGAGTTTACCTCCTGCCAAATCGTTATCCTACTGCACTTAACTAGGGACGTCACGTCACTATCAATCACCGCGTTACCACGATGAAACAACACTTCCCATTACACACAAGTTGGACTACGTTCATAAGTGAATTTCACGGCTGTAACTACATTTTGTCTAACTAGATCACGAAAAGAAGGTCGAGGGGGTAGGTTCACAATTTTATAGCGCAGCGACCCTCAGACCATCCACTTAAGACTACGAGTTGGTTGCTCTCCACGTTTTATAAATCCACAATTTACATGCCGACCATGTATCTTCTGATTCTTTTACTGCCTCCCCCTCTCCCCCCCCCCCCTCCCCCCCCCCCCTCCAATATACGTCCTGGGGTGGGTGACCATCTGGGGATAGAATAGACTAGATGTTTAACGACACCCCAGTAGACCATTTGAGAACACCGAGTGCTGAAGACATATTTTACTTAGCGTTGGGGGAAATTAGCCTTTTCCACTGTGCTAGATAAATATGTCTAGCTGTTAAAGTCATATTTACGACAGTCGACGGTCATAACTTGTTGAGTTTTTAAAATATTTTTTCGTTGTCTGTTCACAGGGAATCATAATTTTAGTGGCGTTTTAAACGAAACAAATTACGTTTTTCAACTTCATATATATATATATATATATATATATATATATATATATATATATATATATATACACACACACACACACACACACACACACACACACACACATATCAATGATATTGCAGAATTGGAACTTTATTTTTGCGTGGATGGTTAAATGAGTTACAGATGGTTCTAGAATAAAGAAACTTTAGTTTACAAAAGCTTTGTTACTGTAATAAAATGGGAAACAAAACGAATCAATTACTGTTGTGAGGTGTAGATATAAAGGCAGTTCTAACCCGCGAGACAAAATAAATTTTTCGGGGCCTCGATATTGCTCCGCTCTCACACACAAAAAATTCCCTTGGGTTGGAATTGCCTTCTCTCTATCCCAGAACGGTGATAGATTTTATTAGTAAAAATAATGTCTGGAAACGTCACATAAGATAAAATTACTTTACTGTGATACTTTGTATTATTAACCGTTACTGTGAAGGAATTCAAAATAAAATTGTCTTTTATTAATTAATATGTTTTAAATAATATTATAATGATTATTTCTGTTTGGCTAATCCGGGTATGAATCAAAAAATAAACGTGGCAGATATATAGATATATATATATATATATATATATAAAATGACATACAAATTTCAGAGAACAACGTAGAACAATAGCATATTTAAAAGAAGATTATCTTTTTCATCTCTTATTTTTGAATTATCGATACTAGTATGTGCCTTTTCTGTTGCTCATAAAGTACATTAATAGTTACCAGGATGAGCAGAAACAAACTGGATAATTGATAACTTAAGCCAGACGTGGAGCACAGATCAACTCTTATCCACCGCGTTTAACAACAGACTTGCTTTAAGTTAGACTGCGCCATTAACGCTCGTTAAAAAACGTTCAGCGGAATAGACTCAGAGATAACTTTTAAAACATTTCGCGAACCGTTTCCAATATCGTTTAAATTAATATTTAATTTATTGTCTTGCTTATATCTACTTCAATTTGGAGTACGCTGTCCTGTCGGTGCTGTTATCTTACACCTCCCGAGTAAGCCGTTTGTGGGTGGGAGCCGCTACTGGGATGTGAACTCAGTACATACCAGTCTTAAGGCCGATGGCCTAACCAATACACCATCGAGGCCAATCCTACTGATATCAATTACCATTATTGGCAGATGTGAAAAATTCTCTCACTGCCCTGTTTCTGTAATTATCATATCTGGAGCAATATCTAGCTTTAACAATTGTTCACTGCAGTCTTGATGACTCTACACTATCTTTATTTATTAGTGCCAGCAGGGAGACGGGTTTCTTGTCTTCACGCCATATTTCAGTGAGAACTGGTAATCGATTGACGTATTGTAAGTGTTCTTTGACGTGCTTGGTGATATTTATGAATCACGCCAATGTAATGAATAATCTCACGGCAGTGACATGTTTAAATACGAGTATTTTCTCGGTTAAAAAGGGGCATTACTGAAAGTTACGAGCATTCGAAAGAATATAATTAAAAAGATCTCGGTCGCACAAATTATTGTTATGCCATTTGGTTTACGGCTGGTATGTGGGTTCGTATCTCATTACCGGCTTTACTCTAGGCTGGGTGCACTACTTAACGGAGAAGGAAGGAAGGGAATGTTTTATTTAACGACGCACTCAACACATTTTATTTTCGGTTATATGACGTCAGACATATGGTTAAGGACAACACAGATATTGAGAGAGGAAACCCGCTGTCGCCACTTCATGGGCTACTCTTTTTCGATTAACAGCAAGTTTTTTTTTTATATATATGTACCACAGGATAGCACATACAACGGTCTTTGATACGCAAGTCGTGGTGCACTGGCTGGAGTGAGAAATAGCTCACTGGGCCCACCGACGGGGATCGATCCCAGATCGACCGCGCATCAGGCGAACGCTTTACCACTGGGCTATGTCCCACCCCTGCGTAATGGAGAAGTCGAAAGCCACTACACCGACATCATAACACTAACCATTAACATCTGTCCTGGATATCCCAGATAGATGAGGTCAGCGCTATTGTGGCCTGATACGTTTATTGTTTTATTATTATTATTATTAGTTTATATTATGTTTCAGCAAATTCAATATGGCGTCCAAAATGACCGCTAGAACATCCATCATATGTAACCCAGGATGATAATTATGCTGTTTAGTCAGGTTTTGGGGGGTCAAGGACATAACTCAAATCCAATAGTGTTGCTAATACAGCCACTGCTTGAATCGAAAACATTCCAGCTTTTTGCATGTGGCCTTCCATGACATGTAGTTTGGCAGTTCATAAATATATGATCTGTGCGGTTACAGTTAATGCATTGGTTTATATTGAGATTTTGTTCAAAATGGCTTCTAGCTATTTACCAAGGTGACTGCCTTTAATCATAAAACAAAATATTTATACTGCAATGAGCATCAATTGTGTTCAGTGTTTAATTATTTGGTTTACCGGGGTACATTTATTTTCACAACATATGCACAAAAATCGTTTCAGTTTATAAGAGTGTCACTTACAATCAACTAGTAAAACATACACCTAAGTTCCTAACATTTCAAGACTAGCATAGTTCGTCACCAGTACATGAGGTAGAGTTGCTGATATCTAACGAATAAAACGTGTTGCTTTTCACATTCAGAAACTAGGTTGTTAGTGTTTTACTACAATCAGTTTGATGTGTTATGACAGACACCAACATTTTTTTTTTTTTTTTTTTTTATTGTCCCCAGACCATTAGACAGTGCCATTAATATTGTGCAGTTCAAATTATTCCTACTACAGCTACAAACTGTTGCGCCCTTATCTGATAAAAGTGTGCGGTGGGCATCAGAAAGAGAACTGTATTTTTGGAAGAGAATTGGTAGGAGTATTTTGATTCTTTGTGTTCTTTGTCCAGGCAGAGAACTCATGATCCAATTCTGTTTTGTTTTGTTGTTTGTTTGTGGGTTTTGTTTTGTTTTGTTTTGTTTTTCTTTGGGGGGGTTTTTTTTTTTTTTTTTTTATGTTTTTGTTTGTTTTTTTTTTTTTTTGGTTTTTTTTTGGGGGGGGTCTTTTTGTGTGGGGGGGGTTGTGTGTGTGGTTTTTATTTATTGTATTGTATTACTGATGGGCTGAGTGACAGCCTCATCCAAGGTCTCTTTGTTTGGATGCTAACGACTTGAATGTTGTTCCCTTCACAGTAACTGTTTGTATAAGCAGTCAGCTCTCAGTATTTTAGAGCAGTTCCATTACCTATTCCACAGAACTATATTTCATGTTCGCTGTGTACTACAGTAGCTAAAGTCTGTACAACACAATCTGTGAGTGAAGAGATTAGCCAGTGTATGACAGACATTTATAGCAGACACGGATGTCCTCACAGCATGCTAAACCAGAAGCTGGTTTTAACATTTTAATGTGGTTGTTGTCATCGCCCCTGTCGAGTCGAACATCACTGTTGGTACTGGAGCTGACTCGTGCAATAGGACATCCTTGATGTGGATTCCTGATTGTTAGCCTGGACTCCTATGGCTCTCGTGTAAATGCGATTTGTGCCATAGACTTTGATGTCTTCGACATTGGCATGTTTATTTCTTACTACCATATTAAAGACTCCCATCAGTTTGTTTTGCTACCCAGCAAATAGAGAACTCAGTCGGTAGTCTGTCGTGCATCTATTGGACTGTGAGCGCAAGAGCATTACCCCGTGTGGTACTCATGTGTATAGCTGCTCTATGGATAACTTGAACCTCAACATAGTTGGCTCCATCAACACTGGTTGCTGTGAAACAAACCAAGTTTCTGAGTGTAAGTTTTTAAGTGGTAACATCTAACCTGAGACGCATTGAACTCCATTTGACACTCTGTTTTTCCCATTACCATAGTTTGACACCCAATAGCCGATGTATGTTTCGTGCTGGGGTGTCGTTAAACATTCATCCATTCATTCATTCCATTTGACACTCAGCTCACGAAGACATGAAACTACATTTAGGGATGAAGGTCTTTCATATTGAGCTGTTAAGAAATGGACTGCTGAATGTAAACACGACAAGACACCTACAGAAAATAACCCACGGTCAGGTTGTCCTAAAGTTGTCACATCTAACACTCAAGTATTTAGACAGTGTCAGATGTCACACCTTTCAATCAAGTGTGTATACATTATCAGTTGTCACATCTAACACTCAATTGTGTAGACATTGTCAGCTGTCACATCTAACACTCAAGTATGTAGACAGAGTCAGATGTCACATCTAACACTCAATTGTGTAGACATTGTCAGATGTCACATCTAACACTCAAGTATGTAGACACTGTCAGCTGTCACATCTAACACTCAAGTGTGTTGACACTGTCAGCTGTCGCATCTAACACTCAAGTATGTAGACACTGTCAGCTGTCACATCTAACACTCAAGTGTGTAGACACTGTCAGCTGTCACATCTAACACTCAAGTATTTAGACAGTGTCAGATGTCACATCTAACACTCAAGTGTGTAGACATTGTCAGATGTCACATCTAACACTCAAGTGTGTAGACATTGTCGGATGTCACATCTAACACTCAAGTATGAAGACAGTGTCAGATGTCACATCTAACACTCAAGTATGTAGACACTGTCAGCTGTCACATCTAACACTCAAGTATGTAGACACTGTCAGCTGTCACATCTAACACTCAAGTGTGTAGACAGTGTCAGATGTCACATCTAACACTCAAGTGTGTAGACTGTGTCAGATGTCACATATAACACTCAAGTGTGTAGACATTGTCAGATGTCACATCTAACACTCGTGTGTAGACACTGTCAGATGTCACATCTAACACTCAAGTATGTAGACACTGTCAGCTGTCACATCTAACACTCAAGTGTGTAGACACTGTCAGATGTCACATCTAACACTTCTTAAAAGGAAGGAAGAAAATGTGTTATTTAACGACGCTCTCAACACATTTTATTTACGGTCATATGGCGTCGGTGATATGGTTAAGGATCACAGATATTGAGAGAGGCAACTTTTTCGATTAGCAGCAATGGATCTTTTATATGCACCATCCCACAGACAGGATAGCACATACCATGGCCTTTGTTACACCAGTTGTGGAGCACTGGCTTGGAACGAGAAATAGCCCAATGGGCCCACCGACGGGAATCAATCCTGGATCGATCGCGAATCAGGTGAGCGCTGTACCACTGTACATCGCGCCCCTGCTCCTGAAAGCGTAAGTACATAAAAAGCACGCGTGCTACATTTGGTGCGTGTTTTGTTTTTCTCAAAATGTGACATTGTTTCATTATCAAATAGACTATCACAAAAACGCTTCACGGAGCTTGTTTCCAGTTGATGTGGCATCGCCATGAACCGGCTTTGGTGACGCAGTGGTTAATCCACCGGAATTAAGGCTGGTAGATGCTGGGTTCGAATCTTATTCCAGGCTGGAGAGTTATTTCACAGTTTGGCCACTGACAGGGACTACTCGCTCACTAATGACTGGTACACTCTGTCGTGACGGCCTAGATATCTGAAGTGTTTAGTGTGCTTGGACATCAACTAGATATAAAAAATAAATAAATGTTTAACGGCACCACTAGAGCACATTGATTTATTAATCATCGGCTACTGGATGTCAAACATTTGGTAATTTCGACATATAGTGAAACCTGCTACATTTTTCCATTAGTAGCAAGGGATCGTTTATATGCACCATCCCACAGACAGGGTAGCACATACCACGTTGTGCACTGGCTGGAACGAGAAGTAGCCCTATAGCACCGACGAAGATCGATCACAAAACGACCGCGCACCAAACGAGCGCTTTACCCACTGGGCAACGTCCCGCCCAAACTAGATTTTAGTGCGGAAATCAGTTGAAATGACATGAATGAACCACTAGCATGTAGTGCTTAATCGATTCTTTCCGAATTAGTGTAGCAACGTCAAACAGGTTTTAATACATATAGTACACTAATTTAACAAATAATTTATTAATCTCCGTGTCCTACTATCCGTCCAATGTCACAGAAATATCAGCTTAATAATACACAAATTGAAAAACAATAAACAGCATAGAGTAACATTAGATAGTTTTGTCGCTATCACAAATTATAGTAATACGCTTTTTTTATCCCTATAACTTACCCATGATATCCATGTCATAAACCCATGTGATAATATAAGTTGTAGAAGCATCAAAAGGGGTATATGGCTTTTTACGTACCCTCTGTGTGTTCTGTAAAAGAGCAAAAAGAGGGTACGTAAAAATCCATATACTCCATCTACAACGAATTTATCTTGCCGACATGTTAAACCATATAGCCAAATAATTTAAATAACGCCAGATAATAATTGTTAATAATTTATTATCGGAGCCGTACCACGCGGACGCGAACGAAACCACTTGCCAGTGACGAAAAATAGTTCCATCGATAAACGAGTTTTTAACTTCAAATGTTTGTAATACGAAATTGTCTGAAACAGATATTAATAAAAAAAAAATAAAAAAAAAATAAAAAAAATAAAACTTTTTTTTTATCAGAAATGTATGTAGTAAAAAAATTAAAATATTTTTAAAAACCCCAAAACCCCACAACTGTTGCTAATCGCGCATTAATACAATAACACCACGACCGTAATTATGTGGCCGAGTTCAACATTGCAGTTTTTAAAAGTATTGAAATAGTGTATTTTATAGTAAAAATTAATTATGTATACTTGATTGATTATCAATGTTATTTATAATCTAATTATTGCTTTAGCATTAACTGGGGTGGCTGGAAACTGCTGGAAATTGCAGACGGGGTATAAGAGAATTTGGCTCCGCCCACAGGGGGATAAGGGATTTGTCCAACGGCAAACAACCAATGAGATTAAAGAATTTTACATGAAGGCGAGATAATTTACTTTATCACCCACCTGGTGAACGTATAGCGGTGTCGTACAAATACGGTACGCACCACGAGGGTCGTACCGGATGTACGTCTTTTCATTGGTTGACAATGAAGCAAGGCTATTATAATTGGTTCGACAGTAAGTCTACCGGGACTTTTTTTTTCATTCATGAAAAATTACGTTGAACATTCCACAAGTTTTACTATATAAATATTTTTTGTAGAATTATGAAAAAGTAAAATATACCGACCTGTAAACAGCGTTGTTTGCTTGTTGTAGTCAGAATTCCAATGACGTCACTTTGCACCTCCTTACAATAACCACAAACTGGGTACATGACGTTTCTGTTTTAAGAATGCTGGAAACAATCTAATGCAAAATTCCTATTAATCTTTTTTTTTTCGAACATTACTGAAGCATCTGAATGTGTTTGAAGAAAATTCTGTGATTGAAAAATTGTACCTTTTACGAAATATAGATTTCAAGTGAAATTACGGTAAGATATGCTATATTTATTGTGTACAAAGCCAAAACAAGGGCACGAAAAGTGACTGTCGTCGACTTTAAAGTTGTAACTTTAGTTTTCCTGTGAACTCATCTTCTTTTGCAAGCTACACATTTTTAACTGCAAAAACACTTGTTAATCTCTTATTGGTTCGATTTTTGGTCAACAAATTGTTATTGTCAGTTGTGATTTGTGAATTCATCATTATTAACATAACCAGTGGCGTAACGGAAACATTTGTTTCTTGGGGGCGTTTTAATTGTTAAAATATGGAATTATGCATTAGTTTTACCCATTTTTCACCCAATATGGAAATAAACATATATTGATGCATGTACCTTACAGCTTTCTTTAAATTAAAAAATGAAACCCGATGGAAATTTATGGGGAAGTACGTCTACACCACTCCCCTGAAAACGTCACTGAGAAGTAGCGGAAGTACAACAAACTATTTCTCAATGCCGCGGTATGTAGTCGTGCACCGGCTAGTTATGCAAATCAACATCCGGTCTTGAAATAGGCTACAAAAGTGATTGATTTATTTATTTATTTTTCATAATTTGCGTGATTTAAAGGAGGGTAATAAATAAAATACCACACTCGTTTTCGCTAGATATAATTTTTACGAAACTCGTGAACTTCCCAAACGTATCCGACCTCACTTTCGTTCGGTCAGATACGTTTGGGAAGTTCACTCGTTTCGTAAAAATGGTATCTAGCGAAAACTCGTATAGTATTCTATATTTATTAACCCGGTTAATAATGGTATGCAAATTTGTAAGGTCTCTAGGTAATGTGTTGCTGTTAATGGGTCATTTGCTTACAAGCCAACAAGACCCGTGTACCAGAGCGTAACGTTTTCAAACATTTGTTTAAAATGCGTGACGTCAAACTAATCTGTGCTAATCGTGATGACGTCATATTATCTATGGCGGCGACTTTAGTACTGTGATTTACTAAAACATTAATTAGAATGTTATAGGATGAATAGAATTCGCTACTCGTCTTTTTTAATATGAAACATATCAACCTCGTCTAGTTAATCGGTATTTGTCTCGGCAGAGCCTCGACAAATACCGATTAACATAAACTCGGTTGATATATTCCATATTAAAAAATACTCGTGACGAATCCTCTATATACTAGACATTGACAGGTAATTGTCGCTTCGAGAATTATAATGGTTTGTGTTTGTGAAAAACAATAAGAATGATAGGCGCGTCTTAAATAAATCCCAAAGGATTTTTTTAACGATTGATATTTTATATCGGCATTTAGTACATCTATATAGAGATGTATACGGTTCCATGTTCAGTCTTAGACCCAAAGGGGTGGGGGTGGAGGTGTAGGGTCTTGGAGTGCGCACCACCACTACATATAATTAATTTAGGTTTTTGGTAGAGGAGATGTAATATCTCGGTCTGTTTGATACTTCTAGAGAAGATCTCTCTTTATTACCCCAGCGGTCACTCATAACGGAAAATATTTTCCATATTTTCTCAGTGAGAAATAATCTGCATTGGTCTAACGAACAATACTATTGGACAATTTGACGCTTACAAACCAATGGCCTTGTCGGTACTAAATATGACGTCATCACGATTTGGCAAACACACAAAATGACGTCATGTACTTTAAAGAGTTTACGTCTCTCTGTTTTTGGTGTTAAATTTTTAACAAAATGTCATTTTAATGCAATTCCTTATAGATTTTGTAACAGAATAAAGAAAACTTTTGTTTTTGAAAATTATCTATGAACGTGATTAAATTATAAAGTTATAACAATTCTCAGAACAGTGCGTAAAGTGGTTTACATCGTTTCTATACAGATTGGCCTTCGTGCATACATGTGCGTCGAAAATAAAGGCTTTTAGAGAGAAAAAAAATAGCTGAGGTAATAAATAGAATAACAAACTCGGTACCAGTTATTAAATTTATGTCCCTTGTGAAAATTATTTCACTCGGGACATAAATTTGATAATAACTGGTAACTCGTTTATTATCCTCTATATATAACACGTTAGTATATTTTGGAATACTGTAGGTGATTTGCACTCTCTCCTTAGAAAAAAAACTTGGACCCATACTTGAATGTTCAGGGCAAATAAGGAGAAGTACAGTTGGTAATTCCTCAATGTTTCTATTGTGGTGATTGAATCTGTTCACATTGCAATTCGGTTGGGTCGATGCTTTTATCTTTTTCCTCTCGATATTTGTTATACTGTGAAGCAGTAATGGAGGACACTAATGGTTTTCTCGTGAGTTTATTATCATTAAAACATTAATGATGTTTGTCTTGCCTTCGCAACGCAATGGAGTGTTCAGTTTGCTTTCAGGTCCAAGACTAGCATTGTCTCAACTCGACTTACCATTGCCAAACAAATATCGTATTGAAAATAATTCCCCTCTCCCCCCCCCCCCCACTCTCTCTCTCTCTCTCTCTCTCTCTCTCTCTCCCTCTCTCTCTCTCTCTCTCTCTCTCTCTCTCTCTCTCTCTCTCTCTCTCTCTCTCTCTCTCTCTCTCTCTCTCTCTCTCTCTCTCTCTCTCTCTCTCTCTCTCTCTCTCTCTCTCTCTCTCTCTCTCTCTCTCTCTCTCTCTCTCTCTCTCTCTCTCTCTCTCGCTCTATCTGTCGGTCTATCTGTATTTCTTACTGTCCTGTATCCAATGAAAGGTTCTTTCGTTGCAAGATAATTATTACGCAGCAAATAATATGGCTTTGCATCAGAACGAAATCTGAAAAAAAACCTATTCCCATCTTGCGGACGTCAAGGTCAGTGAGTTGATGCCATAATTACTTTTCGAGTTACAATTTGAATAAGAAGTGTTAATCATACACACTTATTAATACGCGTACAAGTTATATTGAGATGATAAATGAATAAAACATCAGGCGAAAAAAAAGTGCGCGAGAAACGATATGCCACTAAATACCACCATATCTTATGGGTATGTACTGTGTGGACGCTCTCTATAGTTGACGCCATACCCCATCTGGTGCTTAGCTCACTGTGCATTTTGAATGCACCTCTCTTCAGTTTCCTGTCATTGCTGAGTTATTTGCATAGGTTACAATTGGCCGAATTGATCCAACTTGTCTTGTTATAATGAGTGTTCAATTAATATTAGAATATGCGTGCATCTCTGGTTACCAGCCCACAGAGCAGAATATATACATTAATTGCGCGAAAATAAATATACTTCAAACGTAGTCTATGCTTTACGACACTGTTATCGATTTATAGTGGAAGTACTGGCAAACTGTTGCTGACTATAGCAAATTAAATAACAAAACACGGGTTTAAAATAAATAGTAAAATAATCGGCTTTAACATTCATTGTAAGCCAGAGTGAATTTGAACGGCCCAATACCGCAGGTGCACAATTAAGACCACTACGCCTTCGTGTACCTCCATAACTACCAACATCCAGCCAATAACTTCGTCATCGACAGACATCTCATTTATTGGAGTTGTGTTTCCAAGATAGCGTGTTTGAACCCTAACTGGATATAAGCTCGAGAGATAAATGAAAGAATTGTAGAATGAGATATATCCTGGTCTTTTTGTGGGTTTTTTTGTTGTTGTTTTTTTGCTTTCTGGGTTTTTGTTTTTTTTTTTTTTTTTTTTCTTGGTCCGTTTTGTTTGTTTTCGGATGTTTTGGCTTGGGGTTTTTTGTTGGATTTTTTATTGTTTTGTTGATGGGTTTTTTCTTTTTTTTTTCTTTTAGGGGTTTTTTTTTTTTTTTTTTTTTTTTTTTTTTTTTTTTTTTTTTTTTTTTTGGGGGGGGGGGGGTGGAGAGTGAGGCGGGGGTGTATTCTTCGCATGCCCAGTACTAGTAATCGATGTATTTTTCTTGAATGTGTGTCATTTATTTATTCGTTAATTAACACGGATTAACTATTACTTCGTGGTTCACTTTTCTTTTAATCTTGTCAAAAAGGTTTTAAAATCTAAGATGGCAAAAAATGTTTTACCAATTTTTTTTTATTAATAAATATTTCAAGACAAAATGCTAGTGAAGAGGGAGCAATATTTTGACAATTTAGAGTCTGTGTTCTGCAGCAGAGGCTGAAAAAAGAGCCTTAGTTGTTTAGTAACCGGGGCCGGAAGTATTACATTTGTCACTATAACTGTATAACGTCATAAGTGGAATACTTATCGATCTATGATGAGTTACAAATTATATCTCCCGAGTGATCAAATGTTGGCTAATATTACTACCAATATAAAAAGCGATATGATGACGAATCAAGTATGTAATTACATTTTGTAAGTAGTTGGTCGCTAAGATGTTTTCCATTGCAACTTGAAATCTTTTTGCCCTCAGTACTTTCATGTTATGCGTGTGCCGTCGGGGGTTTTGCTGTTTTTTATTTACAATCTTGATTGTTGACAAGCTATACCTCTTTGAACTAAAATAACTTCCGTTTTACCATTATCTGTTGTTTTTTCATCGACTTCTTTCTTTTCTTGATTCTTGGCTTGTTCCACGAAGAAGCTGAATTAAATCTGCTTATTCAACTGATGATTGGAGAGATTGCATCTCGCTAAGTGGGTCAACAGTTCAATAATTTACGATCTTATTGTGAGTTGCACATGACCGAATCCGCGCTGTATCAATGTTCACAAGTTCGTGATACAAGCTGTTGATAGTAGGCTTTAATCTGTTTACAATTCAATCTTCGTCTTATCGATGTTCGTCATCACGAAGGTTTTAACAACCTCTCGCTAGACTGATACAAGCTTGAAAATGTTTGAGGACTTGCAGGATCGATAATATTATTATGTTTCCTTTGTTCCACGACTTTTATATCAAAGACTATGATATGTATTGTTCTCTGTGTGGCAAAATGAATACAGTGTAAAAATCGACTGATTTTTTTTTCTCTCTTGTCTTGTATTTTTCCCCCGTTCTGATCAATGTTACACAATTAGTATCTTGTTTGTAATTAACAATATATTAAAGATAGATTGATACACGGTATTTTATTAACATAATTTCATGTTGTCGATGTCTCCCGGGTCACAGATAGAGATTATTACACGAGCGTGTGTGTCGTACTGATTTTACGAAATGAGTGTTGGGATTCTTCCATTGCTCGAGCGAATCCTGACACGAGTTTCGTAAGATCAGTACGATTCACACGCGAATGTCATAATTTCTTTATTATCCATATTGTCCATGATATTATGTTCATAAATAACAAGCTAGGACCATGCCAAACGTTTCAAACATAACTAGGAGACAACGAAATGACGTCGTTTTGGTAAATAATTATACAGTTAAGACTGGGGATGCTGCATTGTAAACTGATGGTGAGTATGTTCTGTATTGTGATTGGTTAATTACATTTATTTTTCGGGATCAAATGAAAATAACACTCGGAAAGCTAATGGCGTCATTAGAAAGTGACGTCATTAGCAATTGGAACAGGCTAAGTTGACGGTTCAAGGGTCTATAGCCAGGTATTTTGTTCAAGAAATACCAAATATACAGTTAGTTCCGTAGAAAAAAAGATCCAGTCTACAACAGACATAACCATATGACCGCAAATGTTTCATTTTTAACCTCAGGCTAACTCCTTTGGTCAAAAAATGACATTTGCAGGATCAAACAGATAATAACACCCGCAAATCTAAAATCTCTATATTAGTCCAGTAAATGTAAGGAAAATTTAGGTGAGTCTGGAACAAATTGCAATGGAATGTTTTTTGTTTTATATTGTTAAGATGACCCAATTGAACATTATATCCAAAATCTACCTAAATCTGACACCGGGAAAAGTGCTAATTAGCATAAATCCAATATGGCCGCCAAAACAAACTTCATATTGCATCATCAAGACTCAAAATAGCTCATATCTAAGATAAAAACGTAGCGTTTCCAGCAGATACAATGCTATACTCATACATTTACCCACTAACTTCCCAATAATGCTTAATTCATTAATGATGTAATATCACAAATGATAAGCAGGATAATAACATGTATGGTCAGGTTCAGACATATTGTCTCGAAGGAAACGAATGTCTAAAATAATGCATCTAATTGAAACAACATGTCCTAATCTGATATCTAGTATAGTATCAGATAATGTATGCTGAATTTGTTCAATATAGCAATTTAAATCTTAATCAAACCACAAATCGGTCCAAGTCATCTAGTTATGTGGTATCTACCAACTTATTTTGGCAACTTACACATTTGGCTTTGCAATCACTACATGCATTCGAGATGCATTGTGTAAAGTCACAATCCTTTTTACATTGGCACTTTATAAACATATGGATAATAAAGATACACGTATTTATTACACAGTACAGTAACTGAATCTCTTATCAGTGCCAAATAAATACATTGTTATTTAAATAGCACTGGGTATAACAAAATAAATTACACCTATTTTCTTACTTAATTTTCTTGTTACGCTTTATATTATTATGTGTGATACTTGCGTGTATTAATATACTCTTTATATTTGTTTCATTTCTAAAAATGTTAACTGTATTACCAATGGAAATTGATATGTTGTTAAGCAACCCTCATAGCACAGTGAAACGAAGTTGAACAAATGTGTTACAAACTCTGACGTCACATGATGAATTATCATCCACACACGCCATAGACACGGCCAACACAGCGTGAATAAGCACGTGATTGGTGACTCTTCACGAAGTCTTGTCATATGCAGAATGCAGATAAATAAATCAACCAATCAGCGTTCGGTTACCAGTGTTTTGCCTCTGAGTCTAAAATCGAAGTCACGTTTGGAATTATTCCCTTGATTACGTAAATACCCCGTCGTCAATGACAGATAACTGCGTACACGAGTGGCGCCTGTTTGTACCGCCTAGAAATTTCAGTCTAAAACTGGCGGTAATGGTTTCTCTAGGTTAGAATTACGTCCAGAATGCTCTGTATTTCCTATAGTGTTGTTCTGTCAGCAGTATTTGTAGCAGCCTACCAAAGCAATTTTCAAACAAAATACTGATTAAACGGCTAGATAAACAGTAAATATAAACAACAAGCGTGCTTTCTTTCTGTTTATTACATTTAGAAACGCCAAACTAGAATCAACAGCCAAGTAACCTGAAGTCAGTTACAGTTATCATGACGGCGCCATGTTTGAAATTGTGCATGTTCGTAGAACTTTCAGCTCGTTCATATCGTACACTTTTTCTGAAAAATACATAACAATAAATACGTTATTTTTATTGCTTAACAAAAGGTTTTTAACAGTAATTTGGATGAAAATTGCTGATGAAGGCTGTCAGAAATAACAGTGAATTCTGGAACTAATAGAGAAACTATTACGGCACACCATGCAACGTGGTTTTCAACTCAACATTGAAATCACGTGATTATTTTTATGTCCTGGTTGTGATCATTGCATGCACACGACCCCTTGCTCCTCTTTTGTAACGGAGACCAGTGCCATAAAATTTTATTATAAAAGGGGTGAAGGGAGGTTTTATGGTGGAAGATTTTACCGAGAAATGTAATGTTGACTGTGTTAAAGGAAACTCGTTTTTATAACACATTTTAATATGTAATATTAATATTTAATTTACCATAGCTATATACTATATTTTACTTTTGACCATAGAACTTTTAATCAGATTTTTTACTTTCATTTAATTGTACATCTTTAAAATAATGAAAACACAAAATGTATATTAATTCGATCAGAACCTACTGCGCCGTTCTGCATGGTATTTGAACAGTCATTGACGTCGGCCACACGACTAGTCGGAACATCCTCAACGGTGAATGCCTAACCAATGGTTTTTAAGGTTAGGCATTTTTACGAAAGGATCATAGCTTTAAGATCACCTTAAGTGCATGGCTACCTTATGGGCATATTTCAAAAGTGGTCAACACCAAACCCCAAAATTCAAATTACGAGCTCAAACAGGATTTTGCCTTCAATAATGTCGTACATGTTTTTAAAAAATTCTGATTAAGCTACTATAAACATTAGGAATACCAGAAACACACGGTGTACACACATTAATATTCTAAGAAAGAAAATGTATTTAATATCTAGTTTTATTCATTAAAAGCCTTGTTAGCCGGGGCATATTTAAATGTGTGTAAAGTCAGGAATGCACCTTTAAGAGTCATGACTGTCATATCTTAGTGAAGTATAATGACGAAGAAAGCACTTTAAAATATATATAAAGGTATGGTATAACGTATTCATTAAAATTATACTGAAGAAATGTATATCATTTTATTCAATCCTACACCAAAATATAATGTCCATCCGAAACCAAAACTAAAATGCCTATAGAAGACAAAAGGTTAATCAGAGAAGTAAGTAAGTTAGTTAATATAGATTTCAAACATGTTTCTTGGTTATGTAAAAAAACATTGGCTAATCAACGTTCCCTCAAACACTTTTGATAGAATGTTGCATTGATTGTGTCATCTTTGATTTCTATTAATGTCCGACACCAAAACTATTTAAACTTCAAAATGGGTTAATTAAGGAATTTGGTATGCCTAGTATTAATGCAGCTCCTCCTGCCTCATACAAAACCATATTACTTTACTTCCTAATATGAATGACTTAATAAGAATACAAGGGTAAAGTTTCAAATTCCATCAGACACCAAATCTATTTTTTTATATATAGTATTTTGAGATATGCCCTCATGAACTTACGGCGATCTCAGCTCTAAGATCGCTTGGTAAAACTGGGCGCAGTGAACAGTAGGCCAAACGCTGTCGTTTTAAACCCAGTGGCGAATATCTTCGTTCTCACCTGGGTGTCGTTAACTGCTTAAAGTGTATTTTGTTTAACGACACCACTAGAGCACATTGATTATTCATCATCGGCTATTCAATTCGTTTATTGCTTTAAGTTGCAAGCTTATCAGCACAACATATTTACACAGTATATATAAACACACAGGAGAATTAAATTATTATATACAATGAATCACATGCTTTTGATCTAACATATTAAGTAGCAATACATTAAAATATATAAACCAAAAGATATTAAATAAGTACATACATGGAAGTAATACATTCACAGTTATAACATATGCGTCTGAAAAGTAATAACTTTTATAATATTAAACAATAGATGAGTGCTGTAACTTGTGTGCCAAACAAATATATTTACCAATATTAATTAAATCTTTAGTGTTTTGGGTTTGCATCAGCTGTATATATTTAAAGACAGAAGGATTTCGTCTGTAGTATAACTTGGTATATCGTTCTCTTAAGTTTTGGAATAATGGGCAAACTAGCATGAAGTGGTATTCATCTTCAACACCGTTATTACAATGGTGACATTTTCTATTATTGCGTTCAATACTGTGATATCTTCCTCTTTCAATTTCAAAGTCGAGGGATGATAATCTTAATTTGGTTATGTACTTTTTATAGTGGGCGGGTATGTGCTTGCACAAATAAAATGGTAGAGTAATATCCATTACAATATGTTTATATAATGTACATTTTGTTAATATCTGAATTTTATTTAGCATATTCTGCTTAGCTCGGTCAAAAATACGCTGCTTCATTTTCATTAGAGTATAATTTTCGTTAATGACATTCTGGTTTATCCAATGAATATATAGTTTGTTAAATGCATTCAGTCATTCAGTTTTTGCTGCCATAATTAGGTTTCCGGTCTAGCAAAATCGCCTAAAAGAACTGTGCAACAGAATGAAATTAATATTGCAATTAATAGTGAACCCATCTGATGGATGGTCTAAAAGAATTGTAGCTCTGTGAAAGAACCGCAGCAGCGCTTAATTAATTTGTCATCTTTAGATGATAATACTAATCTTCACCGGAACACGGACAGATCGATACCTTACCGGTGATCCTCGTCATGGTTACAGGCGCTAATTCACCTTCATAGTTACTCAAATTACAACACTAGTCGTGGTACTTGGCTATTTTTGTGACAATTATATGAAAGGTTGTCGTCTTACCAGATTGTATGATATTTTATGATTAAAAAACTGAGTTACATGTTTGAAATAGTAATGTATTCACATCTAGTCACGTGTTATTTTATTTCTGAATGTATTCATCCTACAGTCCTTAACCTTATGTCTGACGCCATATAACCGTAAATAAAATGTGTTGAGTGCGTCGTTAAATAAAACATTTCCTTCCTTCATCCTGCAAGCCATAAAAATGCTAAGTTTTCAAATCTAATCTCGATATGAGCAAATACTTGTAACTGGTCTTAATAAGTGGAAGTGGTTTAAATATTCATAAAACAACAAAATAATAATCTTTCGTTCGCGCGTCATTCAGGTAAATATAGTTAAACGTAACATATTTTTCGTTCACGCATTGAATTTATGATATCATTTACATGGTCATAACGGGTTACGTAAAAACTGAAATGGGTTACTTGAATTTGATTTGGCGTAGCCCATAAATGCTTTACACAAATGTTCAATTCTTAGAGGCCTGAGGGCGTTTTGCAGGTGACAGATGCGAAATTGATATGCACTGATCAGAATCTAGAAGAGCTGGCACAAACACTTAAGAGAATCCTCTTGCTACAAATGATCGTGGGTATGAGGAGGCGTCACGTTGCCGTCATTCGTGCATGTGGTGGAGACTCGCAGTAATGATCACAATATTAGAGATTTTAAGGTTGCTCTACGTGGAGAAATCTTAAGTTCTTTATTACCATAACAGGGTGTATCCTGACATATTGTACAGCAACAAGTGTGTAATCCTTCCAGTAGTTCCCAGTCCATGGACATACCTAATCCCGACATATTGTAGAGCAACAAGTGTGTAATCTCTCCAGTAGTTCTCAGTCCATGAACATACCTAATCATGACATATTGTACAGCAACAAGTGTGTAAACTTTCCAGTAGTTCCCAGTCCGTGGACATACCTAATCATGACATATTGTACAGCAACAAGTGTGTAATCTTTCCAGTAGTTCTCAGTCCATGGACATACCTAATCTCGACATATTGTACAGCAACAAGTGTGTAATCTTTCCAGTAGTTCTCAGTCCATGGACATACCTAATCCCGACATATTGTACAGCAACAAGTGTGTAATCTTTCCAGTAGTTCTCAGTCCATGGACATACCTAATCCCGATATATTGTACAGCAACAAGTGTGTAATCTTTCCAGTAATTCTCAGTCCATGGACATACCTAATCCCGACATATTGTACAGCAACAAGTGTGTAATCCAGTCCATGGACATACCTAATCCCGACATATTGTACAGCAACAAGTGTGTAATCTTTCCAGTAGTTCTCAGTCCATGGACATACCTAATCCCAACATATTGTATAGCAACAAGTGTGTAATCTTTCCAGTAGTTCCCAGTCCATGGACATACCTAATCCCGACATAGTGTACAGCAACAAGTGTGTAATCTTTCCAGTAGTTCCCAGTCCGTGGACATACCTAATCTGACATATTGTATAGCAACAAGTGTGTAATCTTTCCAGTAGTTCCCAGTCCATGAACATACCTAATCCCGACATATTGTACAGCAACAAGTGTGTAATCTTTCCAGTAGTTCTCAGTCCATGGACATACCTAATCTCGACATATTGTACAGCAACAAGTGTGTAATCTTTCCAGTAGTTCCCAGTCCGTGGACATACCTAATCCTGACATATTGTACAGCAACAAGTGCGTAATCTTTCCAGTAGTTCCCAGTCCGTGAACATACCTAATCATGACATATTGTACAGCAACAAGTGTGTAATCTTTCCAGTAGTTCTCAGTCCATGGACATACGTAATCCGGACATATTTTACAGCAACAAGTGTGTAATCTTTCCAGTAGTTCTCAGTCCGTGGACATACCTAATCTCGACATATTGTACAGCAACAAGTGTGTAATCTTTCCAGTAGTTCCCAGTCCGTGGACATACCTAATCAAGACATATTGTACAGCAACAAGCGTGTAATCTTTCCAGTAGTTCTCAGTCCATGGACATACGTAATCCGGACATATTTTACAGCAACAAGTGTGTAATCTTTCCAGTAGTTCTCAGTCCGTGGACATACCTAATCTCGACATATTGTACAGCAACAAGTGTGTAATCTTTCCAGTAGTTCTCAGTCCGTGGACATACCTAATCTCGACATATTGTACAGCAACAAGTGAGTAATCTTTCCAGTAGTTCCCAGTCCGTGGACATACCTAATCTCGACATATTGTACAGCAACAAGTGAGTAATCTTTCCAGTAGTTCCCAGTCCGTGGACATACCTAATCTCGACATAATTGTACAGCAACAAGTGCAACAAGTGTAATCTTTCCAGTAGTTCTAATCCTCGACATATTGTACAGCAACAAGTGTGTAATCTTTCCAGTAGTTCCCAGTTATTGTACAGCAACAAGTGTGTAATCCCAGTCCATGGACATACCTAATCATGACATATTGTACAGCAACAAGTGTGTAATCTTTCCAGTAGTTCTCAGTCCGTGGACATACCTAATCTCGACATATTGTACAGCAACAAGTGTGTAATCTTTCCAGTAGTTCTCAGTCCATGGACATACCTAATCTCGACATATTGTACAGCAACAAGTGTGTAATCAAGTGTCCATGGACATACCTAATCTCGACATATTGTACAGCAACAAGTGAGTAATCTTTCCAGTAGTTCCCAGTCCGTGGACATACCTAATCTCGACATATTGTACAGCAACAAGTGAGTAATCTTTCCAGTAGTTCCCAGTCCGTGGACATACCTAATCTCGACATATTGTACAGCAACAAGTGTGTAATCTTTCCAGTAGTTCTCAGTCCGTGGACATACCTAATCTCGTATTGTACAGCAACAAGTGTGTACAGTAGTTCCCAGTCCGTGGACATACCTAATCTCGACATATTGTACAGCAACAAGTGTGTAATCTTTCCAGTAGTTCTCAGTCCGTGGACATACCTAATCTCGACATATTGTACAGCAACAAGTGAGTAATCTTTCCAGTAGTTTCCAGTCCGTGGACATACCTAATCTCGACATATTGTACAGCAACAAGTGTGTAATCTTTCCAGTAGTTCCCAGTCCGTGAACATACCTAATCATGACATATTGTACAGCAACAAGTGTGTAATCTTTCCAGTAGTTCTCAGTCCGTGGACATACCTAATCCTGACATATTGTACAGCAACAAGTGTGTAATCTTTCCAGAGGTTCCCAGTCCGTGAACATACCTAATCATGACATATTGTACAGCAACATGTGTGTAATCTTTCCAGTAGTTCTCAGTCCGTGGACATACCTAATCCTTGTTGTAAGACTCAATAAAGTAGTACTCCACGAGAAAAAGAATGCATAAAACTAATTAAAATATTTTAAATATGTGGTTTGTCTTGTCAATATATCGGTATTTGTACACAAGTTACGGTCCGATTTTTAAACAATGGAAAGTAGTCTTTGACTCCATTTAGTCATACAAACAGAACAAATCTGTAAAACAAAATGTGTTTAACTTTTGCTGAGTTGTATATTGTATGTGTCCGAATTGTAGTTCAGTGGTAGAACTTCTACCCTTGCTGCGACGGATCCTAGGTGCGAATCTTTGCTCAACGCTAAGTGTATCAAATGTCGTGACATGAGTTGACGTAAAACTGTTGACTGTCGCTAAAGTCAGAAATAGTATAGTGGGTTGCTTCTTAAACATCAGACGACGAGTCACAATCAAACTATGTTTTACACATAATATTTAACCGGTTTATTGGGCAAACTAAACTCTCGACAATACATACAATATTGGCGACAATATACATTTAAATATTTGCAGCATTAGCCGTTGATTAAACAAAGTGCTGTTTTGTCGTTAAACATAATTGTGTTGTCTCGTTTGCTTTGTTATTGAACAGTAGACTGTTTCTGACAATAAAGGAAAAGAACATTGGTTTAACGGTACCTGTCTAGCATAAGGTTATTTTACCACATTCGTTATTGCTACAGAAAAACCGGCAGAAATATATACTTTCCCACAGGCAGCATAGTACATAATACTGCCTTTGATGTACCAGTCGTGGGTAACTGTTGTCACGAGAGAGAAAAAAACCGAGTCGACTGAGGACGATCGATCCTGATACCTATCGCACCTCAGGTATGTGCTCTATCACTGAGCTACATCCCGTCCTCGTTTCTCATAGTTATGCGAGAAAGGAATATTACCACTGTCTTGGATAAACCATTGTTGGCGTTCTTGGCTGGAATTGAAATCATTTGACGATAATGACATCTTGGTAGCAAACGATACTATCGTTTGTAAGCGCATGACGCCGCCCAGTCTCGCATACTTCTGTCAAAGTGGTGCTGGGCGCCTATATATATATATATATATATATATATATATATATATATATATATATATATATATATGTATGTATGTATGTATGTATGTATGTATGTATGTATGTATGTATGTATGTATCCATTCATACTGGCACCTTAAACGAATGGTAACATAGTTATATTAGCAGTTCAGCCTGGTAATACGTATGATGCTAATAGCAGAGTGCAGATTTGCTTCGAACACTCTTACGAGACCAGGATGCATATGCCCGAATCTTAATTCAGTTAGTGTATATGGCTAAATGCAAACTTCAAACATATGAAGTCTATTTGAGATTATTTGCAATATCCATAGTGGTTAGGGCTGTTACATTGTAGACCTTGTATTAAAGATACTTAATTGTCTGTACGGTGTACGGTGCTCTTCGCTGAAACTTTTCAATCTCTTGCTTACAAAATCTATTTCTGTACATTCGGCGTGCTTTTTATAGTCCTAATGTTACATCGCTTTCGCTCGTAAGATACGTTTTTAAACAATTCGTAAGATAAACGGTATATAACAGCCGCTCATGTAGTATTCTCTATATATTATCGCTTACGTACTTGTTTAAGTAGATTTATTGTTAATTCCTGACTGGCGGCTAGCTTTTAGCTGTCTTCAGACCTTATCTTTCAAACGACTTTTTAAAATCGTTATTTCGTAAAAACCTTTGAGACTTCTCGATCTTTAATTGCTGCTCTAAGCGAATCAATGTGTTATTAATCGAAATCGATAGGCTTGGAGAAACGGTGGAAATAAAATAACACAGGCATCCATTAGATTCTTTGACCTTCGTATCATGTAGCCCGAGGCGTTTGAAAACACCATTTGCGCCATTTGTCTTGCATCTGCCCGTCATTAAGTATCGGGAAACGACGTTAACGCCAAATGTAAACGATGAAAACACAATGATTAGTCATCACGGCGACTAGGCAATATTTTGGGGAAACAACAACAAAGAAATATACACGATAGCTGCGTGCTGTGAGCGAGAATCTGAACAGCTTCCATTTAGATGATTTTGTCCTATTTTGCACAGTTTTAACTACCACTCCACTGAATGCAAATAACGATGAAATGGTGGCATCTGTGGCATTTCATTATATGGGATTTGTGGAATGCTTTAAGTAAATGTATATTTTAACAGAGAAGAAGCTTTAGGTCTCGAAAGACATACTACCAGCTTATAAAGTTTGTTTTTAGTTTGCAGTTCCATTTGTCAGAGGTACCCAAATAACGAATCACAAGGGACACCCACGTCCAACGCACTGATAATCCAATAGTATGTAGGTTCTAGGTTCATTTCGTTTCAGTCGTTTCAATTTGGTCCCACTGTCTTATCGTATCTATTCCAGGAGATCGAATGACGCCACCTCATCTTGTCAACTAAAAGTGTTTTTAAGTTAACTGTTGTTAATCAGAAATGTAAAAAACAAAACAAGTTTATATATTACATTAAAAGTAGATTTTGGAATACCTCGGGATCCCATTTGGTTATTAAAGGTTTTTGTAATTTTGCTTTCTTTCTCCTTTTTTTTTTTTTTTACAAGTTATTTTTATAGCATACACAAGGAAGGACTATTTTGTTTAACCACCTTATCGTATATTACACTACAAATAGTTTGTGTCTACACATTTCATAATTTCAATACTTAAGAGAGAGAGAGAGAGAGAGAGAGAGAGAGAGAGAGAGAGAGAGAGAGAGACAGACAGACAGACAGACAGACAGACACACAGACACACACACAGACACACACGCACATACAAACATACATACATACATACATATATATATATATATATATATATATATATATATACACACACACACACACACTACTGACCATGTGCGTGTGTGTGTGTGTGTGTGTGTGTGTGTGTGTGTGTGCTTATATCCAATTAAGCTTCAAGCACGCTGTCCTGGGCACACACCTCAACTATCTGGGTTGTCTGTCCAGGACGGAGGGTTAGTCGATAGCCGGTATCAGGATGCGAACACAGTACCTACAAGCCTTATGTCCGATGGCTTAATCACTACGCCACCGAGGCCGGTACTTAAAAGCATCGAGGGATCTTTTATGTACGGTACACTTCCACATAGACAAGATAGTTGCTGATTTAGCAGTCATGGACACGGGACGAGGAATACCAGATTGTATCGACGACCATCGATTGCCCTCATGCGAGTGCTCTACGACTGGACTACCCACTCTCTCTTGTAGCACATACCACTTAGTGCAGTTGACATATAAAGTAGACCACATTGTCTCAACTGTAAAGTGGTTTGTCTTTTCGTTAATAGTTTAAGAACAAACCCTAGAATGTATGCGTCAGACGAAAGCTAAGGAAAGACTTTGAAATGTTTATTTATTTATTAGACTAATTCTAGTCAGACCGTGTGTTAGGCTACGGCACTAAGCGAATTAGAGTATCGTTAGACAGAATCGATACACTCAGAGAGACAGCGAACTCGGACTTATTATTTCTTTGATCTTTTTTTTCTTCTTCTGTTTTTTTTACTTCTGCCAATTATATTCTTCTATTCCATTATTATTATTATTTTCGCAATCCGCAAGACCAAACAAAACAAATCATTAACGTAAATGATGCATACTTAATGACGGTATTTTGAAAGAAAAAGGGGGCCGACAATGAAACGATGGCTGGCGATTTCAAAGTGACGTCAGCACCAAATCAAAACTGCTGGAGATGAAGTCAAACGGATATCTAGTTGGAAGTGACGTCAGTACCATATCTAAAAATCACCATTTGAAGGAAACAAGCAAAATATTAGTTATTTTTCATTTTCATTCTGTCTTTTGTACAGGTTATTTGGTTGGTAGGGGAGGAACGTAGACCAGTGGCAAAGCGATCGCTTGATGCGCGGTCGGTCTGGGATCGATCCCCGTCGGTGCGCCCATTGTGCTATTTCTCGTTCTAGCCAGTGCACCACGACTGGTATATCAAAGGCCGTGATATGTTATCATACGTGTGGGATGGTACATATAAAAGATCCCTTGTTGCTGATGGAAAAATGTATCAGGTTTCCTCTCTAAGACTATATTTCAAAATTACTAAATGTTTGACATCCAATAGCTAATGATTAATAAATCAATGTGTTCTACTGGTATCGTGAAACTAAAAACAAAAGCCTTAAAAATACGTCTGTACTAAATCTAAACCAATCTAACGACCTGAAGTCCGAGGAATATTCTGGAGTATACAAAGTTTAAAGTTTGTTTTGTTCTAATGGTATCGTGAAACTAAAAACAAAAGCCTTAAAAATACGTCTGTACTAAATCTAAACCAATCTAACGACCTGAAGTCCGAGGAATATTCTGGAGTATACAAAGTTTAAAGTTTGTTTTGTTCTAATGGTATCGTGAAACTAAAAACAAAAGCCTTAAAAATACGTCTGTACTAAATCTAAACCAATCTAACGACCTGAAGTCCGAGGAATATTCTGGAGTATACAAAGTTTAAAGTTTGTTTTGTTCTACTGGTATCGTGAAACTAAAAACAAAAGCCTTAAAAATACGTCTGTACTAAATCTAAACCAATCTAACGACCTGAAGTCCGAGGAATATTCTGGAGTATACAAAGTTTAAAGTTTGTTTTGTTCTAATGGTATCGTGAAACTAAAAACAAAAGCCTTAAAAATACGTCTGTACTAAATCTAAACCAATCTAACGACCTGAAGTCCGAGGAATATTCTGGAGTATACAAAGTTTAAAGTTTGTTTTGTTCTAATGGTATCGTGAAACTAAAAACAAAAGCCTTACAAATACGTCTGTACTAAATCTAAACCAATCTAACGACCTGAAGTCCGAGGAATATTCTGGAGTATACAAAGTTTAAAGTTTGTTTTGTTCTAATGGTATCGTGAAACTAAAAACAAAAGCCTTAAAAATACGTCTGTACTAAATCTAAACCAATCTAACGACCTGAAGTCCGAGGAATATTCTGGAGTATACAAAGTTTAAAGTTTGTTTTGTTCTAATGGTATCGTGAAACTAAAAACAAAAGCCTTAAAAATACGTCTGTACTAAATCTAAACCAATCTAACGACCTGAAGTCCGGGGAATATTCTGGAGTATACAAAGTTTAAAGTTTGTTTTGTTCTAATGGTATCGTGAAACTAAAAACAAAAGCCTTAAAAATACGTCTGTACTAAATCTAAACCAATCTAACGACCTGAAGTCCGAGGAATATTCTGGAGTATACAAAGTTTAAAGTTTGTTTTGTTCTAATGGTATCGTGAAACTAAAAACAAAAGCCTTAAAAATACGTCTGTACTAAATCTAAACCAATCTAACGACCTGAAGTCCGAGGAATATTCTGGAGTATACAAAGTTTAAAGTTTGTTTTGTTCTAATGGTATCGTGAAACTAAAAACAAAAGCCTTACAAATACGTCTGTACTAAATCTAAACCAATCTAACGACCTGAAGTCCGAGGAATATTCTGGAGTATACAAAGTTTAAAGTTTGTTTTGTTCTAATGGTATCGTGAAACTAAAAACAAAAGCCTTAAAAATACGTCTGTACTAAATCTAAACCAATCTAACGACCTGAAGTCCGAGGAATATTCTGGAGTATACAAAGTTTAAAGTTTGTTTTGTTCTAATGGTATCGTGAAACTAAAAACAAAAGCCTTAAAAATACGTCTGTACTAAATCTAAACCAATCTAACGACCTGAAGTCCGAGGAATATTCTGGAGTATACAAAGTTTAAAGTTTGTTTTGTTCTAATGGTATCGTGAAACTAAAAACAAAAGCCTTACAAATACGTCTGTACTAAATCTAAACCAATCTAACGACCTGAAGTCCGAGGAATATTCTGGAGTATACAAAGTTTAAAGTTTGTTTTGTTCTAATGGTATCGTGAAACTAAAAACAAAAGCCTTAAAAATACGTCTGTACTAAATCTAAACCAATCTAACGACCTGAAGTCCGAGGAATATTCTGGAGTATACAAAGTTTAAAGTTTGTTTTGTTCTAATGGTATCGTGAAACTAAAAACAAAAGCCTTACAAATACGTCTGTACTAAATCTAAACCAATCTAACGACCTGAAGTCCGAGGAATATTCTGGAGTATACAAAGTTTAAAGTTTGTTTTGTTCTAATGGTATCGTGAAACTAAAAACAAAAGCCTTAAAAATACGTCTGTACTAAATCTAAACCAATCTAACGACCTGAAGTCCGAGGAATATTCTGGAGTATACAAAGTTTAAAGTTTGTTTTGTTCTAATGGTATCGTGAAACTAAAAACAAAAGCCTTAAAAATACGTCTGTACTAAATCTAAACCAATCTAACGACCTGAAGTCCGAGGAATATTCTGGAGTATACAAAGTTTAAAGTTTGTTTTGTTCTAATGGTATCGTGAAACTAAAAACAAAAGCCTTAAAAATACGTCTGTACTAAATCTAAACCAATCTAACGACCTGAAGTCCGAGGAATATTCTGGAGTATACAAAGTTTAAAGTTTGTTTTGTTCTAATGGTATCGTGAAACTAAAAACAAAAGCCTTAAAAATACGTCTGTACTAAATCTAAACCAATCTAACGACCTGAAGTCCGAGGAATATTCTGGAGTATACAAAGTTTAAAGTTTGTTTTGTTCTAATGGTATCGTGAAACTAAAAACAAAAGCCTTAAAAATACGTCTGTACTAAATCTAAACCAATCTAACGACCTGAAGTCCGAGGAATATTCTGGAGTATACAAAGTTTAAAGTTTGTTTTGTTCTAATGGTATCGTGAAACTAAAAACAAAAGCCTTACAAATACGTCTGTACTAAATCTAAACCAATCTAACGACCTGAAGTCCGAGGAATATTCTGGAGTATACAAAGTTTAAAGTTTGTTTTGTTCTAATGGTATCGTGAAACTAAAAACAAAAGCCTTAAAAATACGTCTGTACTAAATCTAAACCAATCTAACGACCTGAAGTCCGAGGAATATTCTGGAGTATACAAAGTTTAAAGTTTGTTTTGTTCTAATGGTATCGTGAAACTAAAAACAAAAGCCTTAAAAATACGTCTGTACTAAATCTAAACCAATCTAACGACCTGAAGTCCGAGGAATATTCTGGAGTATACAAAGTTTAAAGTTTGTTTTGTTCTAATGGTATCGTGAAACTAAAAACAAAAGCCTTAAAAATACGTCTGTACTAAATCTAAACCAATCTAACGACCTGAAGTCCGAGGAATATTCTGGAGTATACAAAGTTTAAAGTTTGTTTTGTTCTAATGGTATCGTGAAACTAAAAACAAAAGCCTTACAAATACGTCTGTACTAAATCTAAACCAATCTAACGACCTGAAGTCCGAGGAATATTCTGGAGTATACAAAGTTTAAAGTTTGTTTTGTTCTAATGGTATCGTGAAACTAAAAACAAAAGCCTTAAAAATACGTCTGTACTAAATCTAAACCAATCTAACGACCTGAAGTCCGAGGAATATTCTGGAGTATACAAAGTTTAAAGTTTGTTTTGTTCTAATGGTATCGTGAAACTAAAAACAAAAGCCTTACAAATACGTCTGTACTAAATCTAAACCAATCTAACGACCTGAAGTCCGAGGAATATTCTGGAGTATACAAAGTTTATTTGTTTTGTTCTAATGGTATCGTGAAACTAAAAACAAAAGCCTTACAAATACGTCTGTACTAAATCTAAACCAATCTAACGACCTGAAGTCCGAGGAATATTCTGGAGTATACAAAGTTTAAAGTTTGTTTTGTTCTAATGGTATCGTGAAACTGGCCTTAAAAATACGTCTGTACTAAATCTAAACCAATCTAACGACCTGAAGTCCGAGGAATATTCTGGAGTATACAAAGTTTAAAGTTTGTTTTGTTCTAATGGTATCGTGAAACTAAAAACAAAAGCCTTAAAAATACGTCTGTACTAAATCTAAACCAATCTAACGACCTGAAGTCCGAGGAATATTCTGGAGTATACAAAGTTTAAAGTTTGTTTTGTTCTAATGGTATCGTGAAACTAAAAACAAAAGCCTTATACGTCTGTACTAAATCTAAACCAATCTAACGACCTGAAGTCCGAGGAATATTCTGGAGTATACAAAGTTTAAAGTTTGTTTTGTTCTATGGTATCGTGAAACTAAAAACAAAAGCCTTAAAAATACGTCTGTACTAAATCTAAACCAATCTAACGACCTGAAGTCCGAGGAATATTCTGGAGTATACAAAGTTTAAAGTTTGTTTTGTTCTACATCGTGAAACTAAAAACAAAAGCCTTAAAAATACGTCTGTACTAAATCTAAACCAATCTAACGAAAGTCCGAGGAATATTCTGGAGTATACAAAGTTTAAAGTTTGTTTTGTTCTAATGGTATCGTGAAACTAAAAACAAAAGCCTTATTACTAAATCTAAACCAATCTAACGACCTGAAGTCCGAGGAATATTCTGGAGTATACAAAGTTTAAAGTTTGTTTTGTTCTAATGGTATCGTGAAACTACAAAAGCCTTAAAAATACGCGCGACCTAAGTCCGAGGAATATTCTGGAGTATACAAAGTGTGACTAAAAACAAAAGCCTTAAAAATACGTCTGAAAATCTACCAATCCGACCTGATGTATTCTGCAAAGTTTAAAGTTTGTTTTGTTCTAATGGTATCGTGAAACTAAATTAAAATATCTGTAATCTAAACCATCTTTGAAGTCCGAGGAATTTTGGAGTATACGCTTAAAGGTTTTGTTCTAATGGTATCGTGAAACTAAAAACAAAAGCAATACGTTGTACTAAATCTAAACCAATCTAACGCGTATATACAAAGTTTAAAGTTTGTTTTGTTCTAATGGTATGGCCTTAAAAATACGTCTGTACAAATTAATGAGAAACTTAAAGTTTGTTTTGAATCGTGAAACTGCGTAACATTAAACCAATCTAACGGCAGTCATTACACACTAGTGCTTCTTTCGTCGCAGCCGGCCAGTATTTAAGACGGATTTCATCTGCTTCCAGCGTGGGTCATAATAAAGATATAGTCTGAATATATGAAATACCCCATGTTGCTCACTGATGAAATATTGAATCCATATTTTTTTTTTCGCTTGGAGCAATATTCAATATATGGATATAGCCAACGCTATAATAACCGGAGAAAGTGCATAGCGCCATAAAACTGATACAATCAATACCAGTTATGAAGATCGGCAACATCTAACTGCTGGGCAGCTCTAACCATACTAACACTACCTTCAATTTAGGGATATGGCCAGGCCAATCAATATGATATGTGAAGAGAGTGTACACGCCCAAAGAGGGGGGCGGGGGACGAGTATAATTGTGTTTGGTTTATAAACGAATACGAATGTGTTTGTTTCGATTGCCGATTATTTCACAGCGTATTCCACACATAAATACATTACAGGTACATGTCAATCTTTTGTGTATGGTTAGTTTTAATGTCTATGTATATTGTGTATATGCAGGCTATGTGTATATGTATATGTATATGTATATGTATATGTATATGCACATGAATATGTATATGCATATGCGTATGCGTATGCATATGCGTATGCTTATGCGTATTAATATGTATGTGTATATGTATATTATGAATATGAATATGTAAATGTAAATGTATATGTATATGAATCTGAAAGTGAATATGTATGTATGTGTGTGTGTGTGTGTGTGTGTGTGTGTATGTGAGTGAGAGTGTGTGTGTATGTGTGTGCGTGTGTATGTGTATGTGTATGTGTATGTGTATATATATATATATATATATATATATATATATATATATATATATATCTGAATGGATGAATTAGTGTGTGCAGGCGTATGTGCGTACACGCACGCACGCATGTAATGTATTGTTTCATGTATGAACATGTAATTGACACATATAAATGTGTGTATTGTGAACCTGAATATAACAGTAGTGTATAATGATTATATTTAGTTGACCTGTGTAACTAGCCCCTTAACTAGACTGTTCAAGGTCATCAAGTATTGTATTGTAAAATGTAATGTTTGGTAAGTGTTAAATAAATAGAACTTTCTAGTCATGTTCGTTTGTTATAGAATTTGTCATTATTATAAATTGTACTAAGGCAAAAAAAGGTTAAAAACAGGTACTTAAATTTAAAAAAGCTCGTGGAAGCAGACACTGGATGCATCATTTGCAGTAATACCGTTGACACACCAAACTCTAAACCGGGTCAACCCGGATTGATTCGGATAGGATACGGGTCGTGACACATCAAATACGGGTTCCAAACCGGGTCAACCCGGTTTGGTTTCAATTCACATATGTATGTGGATTGAGCAACACGCTTACGGGTCAGTTCGGTTTGGGATTTCGGTGTGTCAACGGTACATTGGCGAATACGCATCAGTTCAAAGATTTTATTTTATTGCGGCACTGTTCAAAGCTTCTGCTGTAGCCATTGGTTTCCATCTCACTAAATATCCTTACATATATCTTCTTATTTCTAACTAAACCATTCAACTGGCCTTGAATACTGTCGTCGGACCATATTTTGATCAAGCATAGTACTTCTTCATACGTCCATGGTCGGGATGTTTCCTTCATTTTTGTGTTTGATGCGAAAAGGAACTTTCCAATGTCCCACAATCCTTAGCAGTGTATGACGTCATTTGTTGGAATTCCGCACAACGCTAGCTCTAGGAACCGTATTCGGTGTGTCTGGGTCCAAACCGGGTTGACCCGTATTGGTCGCCGGTGTGTCAACGGTAAAGGCAATTCGGGTCAACACAGATCAATCCGGATTGATACGCATTGGACAGAACCGTATTTGGTGTGTCAACGGTATAAAAGTAACAGGATATTTTCTATACAAAATGAAATATAATTTGTCTAACTGTCACGCCATGGAAGCTTGCATTTTAAAGTACAGTGTAGTAGTGCCAAATATCTAAACTTGTTTTGTGTTAGTATATAACTAGAAGCAGATTGCAGACGATTTGTCTAAATTTGTGAACAAGTTTATGACGTCTCAAATTATATCTTCTCTTGAAGATAGCACGGAGATGCTGACAAGACAACGTCTGTTCTGAGGATAGAAGATTGGGGGTATTTTTAAAAAAAAAAACACAAAAGAATTCCTAAAAGTAATGCACTTTCTGTACAGACTATTAGTAAAACGTTTGTGGTTAGATTATTATTGGTACATGTTCGGTATATTCAGGGTCCGGTTTAGTGAAGTTTCACTGTATTCAGTTTATCTGTGAATACTGATTACAGTATTTTAAAAGTTTACTTTATTACATTTTAAATATCAGTTTGTGCTATTATTAGTTGGGTTCATGTTTAAAGGTTATTTCCACCCTAACAGTGTTATGCTATTACATTTAATCTTATTGTGTATCTTGACAGATTGGACGGGTGCTCTGACGTGTTGGCACTGCATAGCAAGGGACTGCGACACCAACCCGTCAGACAACTACAAAGCTATCAAGAAACCGTGCCTTCCACAACAACACTGCCAAGTAAGTATTCTGGTTCTCTTCTCAAAGATGTTTATAGAGATGTAGCTCATTGCCGAGAGAGAGAGAGAGAGAGAGAGAGAGGGGGGGGTGGGGGTGGGGGGGAGAGAGAGGGGGGGGGGGGTGGGGGGGGAGAGAGACTCACACAAAGAGAGTGGGAGAGAGAGAGACAGAGACAGAGAGATACAGAGAGAGAGAGAGAGAGAGAGAGAGAGAGAGAGAGAGAGAGACTGTCAAGTAGTACTAAGTATTCTGGTTCTCTTTTCAAAGATGCTCATCCTATCTATATGTGGCCTCGTTTAGGTCGTTAAAGTGACATATCTTGTTTTTAAATACTACAGCGTATTTTTCATTGTTAACTCTAGAGCCATTTTTGCTAACTGAAATCTAAAAATCAGTTGGGGAAAGTCCACATTGGTGGTGCAGGTTGTCGAAACAAAACTCATCGTAGTGTTGAATCAGTTCCAACTGCCGCATACATCCCAGTATAATACCCCATTTAGTAGACAAAAACAACAAAATGGAGGACTGCCATGTCGTCGAGCACGCGAATGAATGAATGAATGTTTAACAATACCTCAGCACGAAAAATACATCGGCTATTGGGTGTCAAACTGTGGTAAATGGAACAAACATTTCGAGCACGCGAAATCACGTGCAGTAGCACAGGCGAAATCGACACGGCTTACCCCGGCGAGCTCCAGACTGGAGATCGGAGGGGGGGTGGGGGTGGGGGGGGGGGGGGGGGGGGGGGGCATTGACATATTTTACACCGTATTGCGTATTGGGAATGCATGAACTCTTCTAACGGTAGAGACACGAAATTTCTATCGATATTCAATAAATATTAATCGGAGACGTTTGTGCGGAATTGTTTACCACCAAATATGCGTCCGAGAAATTATTCGTTCAGCTTCGTACCCAATAAATATCAGATATGGGCTGAACTAATATTAGTTTGAGATTTTTTTACATTTAGTTTGGCGTTTTGAAAAAGAAAATGATACGTGCAACATTTGAGCTAATACAAAATAATGACCAGAAATGTATTACATAAATAAAATATTTTATTAAATATAACTTATCGCATATAATAATAATTAAATATAATTAATGGCATCTATTTATAAAATGTTTAAAGTATGACAGGGAAACGGAATGGAAGAGCTGTGATAGTCTGCGTGAGATGGAGGGGGGTTGTGTTCTTTATGGGGGAGTTAGTTGGGGTTTTTCTACTTCTTCTTTTTTTTTTTCTTCTTTTTTTTTTTGGGGGGGGGGGGGGGGCGGGGGGGGGGGGGGGGCGTGTGTTATTAAATTCTAAATACTGATACAGATAGAGATTTAAACATTTTAAGCATCATAGAACATCCACGTGAACATTTATCTATGATTATAATTCTTAAAAGTAGCAAACACGTTTCAAATCAGTTAATTTGTATTGCACAAAGTCTTTTAATTTTGTGTTGTCAGCGGCATAATCGTACAAGACAGGGACAGGACCCCCCCCCCCCCCCCCTCCCCCCTTCCAGTGCTGGAGCAAATCCTCAACTCAAAAAAGACAGAGATATTCTGGTAAAATTAGCTTGCCTGAAACCTTTTCACCGTGCATTTCCGTCATGTTACCCACAATATTAGTTCTAATCCTCGTAAAAATGTGTAGTGATTCCAGATTCGTCCCCCCCCCCCCCCACCCCCACCCACCCCGTACGCCTATGATTAAAGTCCTCGTCTCGATGGTTGAGTAGCCTGCTAATCTACTCCTTTTGGTCTATTTCGCTGTATACTTTAATTAACTCTATTTCACGCATCTTATGCCATCCGATATGTAATATGTATTTGTAATTACCAGTTTGCAATTCACATCTCTTACGAACGTAAACGTATAGTAGTCACGTTGAATATGACAGCTGCCATAGTTACCCAATCAGTGTTAGATATCCCGTGATGCAGTTTGATTCCATAAGGGACGTTACCCTTCGCGCGCATGAGCAGATGAAATATGAATTAGGTCTATTTCCACAACCCACCCCACCCTACCCACTCTGCTATTATGGCTCTGTTAACCGATGTTCCGTATGCAGGTACGTTCAAACTTCTACACATAACAGGGCATCCTATTATTACATACATACATGTTGAAATATTTACATCGTCAGTGAAGACTGCTGTCTACAATATTCACAATTATGTAGATTTGCTATCTTCAAGATTGGCCCTTCGAGCAAAGTCCGCCAATTGTACTTCCGTCGCTATTAGGTTCCGCGAATTAATTTGGCCCCAGGGCACATCGTGCAGTGGTGAACTCGTTTCGTAGCTATCTTAGCTTTCACTCGTGTTACGACACAAAATTGGCACTAAAACGCGGCTTCTTTGTTCTGATCACTGGTGGATTTGTAAATCAGTGTCGGAAACGTCGGTCTATAGCCAGAGAGAACATCTACTCCAGGCACAGGCGATTCCCATGCATTTTCTTCGGGGGGGGGGGGGGGGGGGAGGTGGTTCTAACTTATTTTCGTGCTTATATCCAAGTAAGGTTCAAGCACGCTGTCCAGGACACACACCTCAGCTATCTGGGCTGTCTGTCCAGGACAGTGGGTTAGTGGTTAGTGAGAGAGAAAAGGGTGTAGTGGTCTTACAGGTACACCTACCCATTGAGTCGTTAAAACTCGCTCTGGGTGGGAGCCGATATCGGGCTGCGAACCCTGTACCTACCAGCCTTATGTCCGATGGCTTAACCATGACACCAACAAGGCCGGTCCCATACATTTTTGTACTAGTGGTATTTTAAGGCCTCCTTACACCACGATAGTAGATGATACTTTCATTTAACCTCTCCTCTGGACTGGAAGAAAATGTTTTACTTAACGACGCACTCAACACATTTTATTTACGGTTATATGGCGTTGGACATATAGTTAAGGACCACACAGATATTGAAAGAGGAAACCCGCTGTCGCCACTTCATGAGCTACTCTTTTCGATTAGCAGCGAGGGATATTTTATATGCACCATCCCACAGACAGGATAACACATATCACGGTCTTTGATATACCAGTCGTGGTGCACTGGCTGGAGCGAGAAACAGCCCAATGGGCCCACCGACGGGGATCGATCCAAGACTGACCGCGCATCAAGCGAACGCTTTACTACTGGGCTGGATGCAAAGTCTCATCCATTCTTTGTCTGGCAGGGGATGACCACTAGACCAACAGGTTGAGTAATGTTTATTTTTGGACTGTCCCTCTAAAATGACGTGTAATTCAATAGTATTTATATTCGTACTACGCAAGTAATTTAAATAACACTGACTCCATATTTCGATTTAAATTACTGTTAATATATTTTTAATTCACTAATTTATTCCAAATTAAATGTATCACTTCAATTAACATGTCCTCGTTCTGTCCTGAATAGGATATCTGGCGCAAATCAGAACTCATGCCCAGGACAGACGTGCCTGAACCTTCGGTTGATATGGACATGTTAATATATTTTTCCTTCCTTCCTCCGAGCAACTAAGTCGCATCAACCAATTAGCTTCATTTTCGATTTTCATGAACTATTCTAAATTATGCGTCAAACTTACCTTCAAGAAAGTACGCAACATTTTCTAATTGACTTTAATCCTACGGAACATTTGCCAATTCAATAGCACCAAAACCAACCCTCGCCCGCTATCGACCCTGGTCGGGCTGCTTGTAGTCTAGTCAATTTAGGGCCAGACCCACCACAAATTGCAAAATATTTTTTTCTTCAAAATACATTTTGGAAAGTTCTCCAAACAACATATTAAAAATGCACTCGAATATACCTTGGGGTGATATGCCTAATTTGCAGAAATTCAATATGGCTGCCAAACTTCCCGAAGACAACCTATTTGGCCATGCTAAGCAAGGTATTTTAGTGATTTTAAAATTTAAAATGTATTTCTTGAGCATGGAGAACCTTTTACAAGTTGTAAAATCTTCCATGGGCACTCTCTTAATTTGCATAAATTAAATATGGCTGCCAAAATCCTTGGAAATGGCTTTTCAGCAAGACCTCTAACACAAATTATCATTGATCAATACTGTGGTCACTTACTCATAAATGTGTGACTAATTCATATTTAATGAAGGCCATTGACCGAAAACTAACCAAAGAGATGCATTTGCATTTGTCTGTGTATAATACGTGATCAAACGTTTAACCTAAGATCTGTAATCAAAGTATATTTATCCTCTATATTTTAAGGATACAATGTTGATGTTATACATATAACTTTTGGATAAATATAGGCAGACAATATAATTAGTCAAACAGCACTTCTCTGGATAGACACAAATTCATCTGGGTATAGAACTGGCACATTTGTGTCTGTATAACACAATCACCACAGGCAAGTGCCATCTAACAGACCACCACATCCAGTTTATTTAAAATGCATTCAGTGGGTATAAAACTAGCACCTTTGTTTCTATATAATACCACACCTTTAATCTATCCTTGTGATTTTTTCCTCTGTGGGTTACCCATTGAGAATCATACTAATCATCGATAGAAGAGTTTTCTTTATCAACAGCTGACATCTTGGCAGAAGAGATCTCGTCGTTGTGCAGCCTGTCTTGCGGGAGGATCCAATAACTTCAAACAAGGCTGTTGGTGCTGCATCTCTGTTATTACTGGAATGAGGTTTCCAACCCCAGTCAGTGGGTTCCAATCCTTTCCTACCGGCCTCGATGGTGTCGTGGTTAGGCCATCGGTCTACAGGCTGGTAGGTAATGGGTTCGGATCCCAGTCGAGGCATGGGATTTTTAATCCAGATACCGACTCCAAACAATGGGTAGGTGTAAACCACTTGCACCGACCAGTGATTCATAACTGGTTCAACAAAGGCCATGGTTTATGCTATCCTGCCTGTGGGAAGAGCAAATATACGATCCCTTGCTGCTAATCGGAAAGAGTAGCCCATGTAGTGGCGACAGCGGGTTTCCTCTCAAAATCTGTGTGGTCCTTAACCATATGTCTGACGCCATATAACCGTAAATAAAATATGTTGAGTGCGTCGTTAAATAAAACATTTCTTTCTTTCTTTCTTTCCAATCCTCTCCGCATCTGCATGTGGTGATAAACTCTGATGTTTGCAGATGTTTGAGGCAATGTCTGAGGCTGAACACTGGAAGTGCTGGAACCTACTTTCTAGTAGAATTATTACAGCTTCAATTGGTCCAAGGTGTCTCCTTTTTGGCTTCCACTGTACAGACTAACTAGCGCACTTTCCTCAGCTGTAGCAGCCTCTTCATATGTAGCCAGTCTGTTGTTGAACACTTCCGCCTGGAGATGAAAGTCTGCACTGTTTTTACGTTACATTAAAACAACACCTTGATTAATGTCAAACACGCTTGATGTTGTGTCACATCCTAACAAAGTGTGAACAAAGATGATGCTATCAAAGACATCTGCACCAAGATGCTTCTGTCGCAAGGCAGATCTCGACTGTCCGCCTGCATGTTGACAATGTCGGAGCGTGTGTGTGTCAGCTGTTAATCAAGAAGACGCTTCTAGTATTGTATATAGAAATCAATGTGCCAGTTTTATACCAACTGAATGTATTTTTAAATGGAATGGAGGTGATTATTTAGTAGCTGACATTTACCTGTGGTGATTGTGGTCTATTAAATAACACTGTAATCAGAAGCTGTGTGGGTCTTGTATTGATAACTTTTAGATGACGATGAATGTGTGTTTCTGTCCTGGAGAGCTTTACTGTGGCTAGTTATATTGTCTTCCTGTATTTATCCAAACGTTTCATGTACAATACCAACATTTTATCCCTAAAATATAGAGGGTACATATATTATTTTGATTACAAATATTATGTTACAAGTTTGGTAGCATATTATACAAAAACAAATGTTATGAATTAAAATGTGATATTAAAAGGCTAAGTCTCTGACCAATGTATGACCACTTAATGATAAATGATAAAGTTTTTGTGAGAGGTCTTGCCTTTAACCCCTAACCTTGACTTAAAACCACATAAAATGTTGACGTTGGGTGTTTTATGTAGTAAATATAAGGCATTTCCAAGGATTTGGGCAGCCATATTGGATTTTTGCAAATTAAGAAAGTGCCCGTGTACATTTTATATCTTCTAAAATGTTTTTCGTGCTCAAGTAATACATTTTAAACTTTAAAATCATTGAAATACCTCGTTTAGTACTTGTTATATGGTCAAAAAGTTTGTCTTCAGTCATTCTGGTAGCCATATTGCATATATACAACTTATTTCCCCAAGGTGTAATCGTGTGCATTTGTAAGATGTTGCTGTAGAGACCTCTTTAAAATGTATTGTGAAGAAAATATTTCTGTTGTAAGTTGTGGTGGGATAGGCACCCAAATCCCCTAGATTGACTAGACTATTGTGCCCCCTTGCACATGCCAGCGCGGGCGACCTCCTCCCCCACCCACCCCAAAACCTTTTCCTGTCCTGGACGGAGGAGCCAGCGAAAACAACACCTGCGTCCATGACAGGCGTGTGCTACAACAGCTAGTTCTGAATGTGTACTTTAAAACCTATGACCTGACCTGGCCTCACATTAATTTAGTGTACTACAACAGCTAGTTCTGAATATGTATGTCAAAACCTATGACTTCAGAGTAATTTAGTGTACTACAACAGCTAGTTCTGAATGTGTACGTTAAAACCTATGACCTGACCTGACCTCACATTAATTTAGTGTACTACACAAGCTAGTTCTGGATGAGTACATCAAAACCTATGACTTCACATTAATCTTCACAGGCGATACTATCATAAATATAATGATACTTAACCTTGGTGACGAGTTCCATTAACTTTTCATTTGCCTTTTTTCATAATTCAAGTTAAACTTTGTTTTGGTGAACGACACCAGTAGAGCGCATTGATTGATTAATCATTGACTATTGGATGTCAAACATTTTATAATCACTTGCGCACATGCAAGACAGCACATTCTCTGCTGCCTTTAATATGCTAGTCAGAGAAGGGGTCCTCCAATGGGGTTTGATCCTACTACCCAAGTACCCCAAGCGAGCGCTCTACCGACTGAGCTAAATCCCTAAGTACTTATAAATTTAACTTTAAACTTTTCGTTTAACGACACCACTAGATTTAAATTTAAACTTTGTTTTGTTTAACGATATCACTAGATTTAAATTTAAACTTTGTTTTGTTTAAGACCGGCCTCGGTGGCGTCGTGGCAGGCCATCGGTCTACAGGTTGGTAGGTACTGGGTTCGGATCCCAGTCGAGGCATGGGATTTTTAATCGAGATACCGACTCCAAACCCTGAGTGAGTGCTCCGCAAGGCTCAATGGGTAGGTGTAAACCACTTGCACCGACCAGTGATCCATAACTGGTTCAACAAAGGCCATGGTTTGTGCTATCCTGCCTGTGGGAAGCGCAAATAAAAGATCCCTTGCTGCCTGTCGTAAAAAGAGCAGCCTATGTGGCGACAGCGGGTTTCCTCTAAAAACAGTGTCAGAATGACCATATGTTTGACGTCCAGTAGCCGATGATAAGATAAAAAATCAATGTGCTCTAGCGGCGTCGTTAAACAAAACAAACTTTACTCTTTTTTTTTTTCTTTTTTTTTAACGATATGACTAGGGCACATTGATTTATTAGTTGTAAGGAGGCCTCATTTACGGAGGCTACATTTATAACATTTATATAGCACATACCACAGCCTTTGATATACCAGCCGTGGTGCACTGGCTGGAACAAGAAATGGCCCAGTGGGCCCAACCACGGGGATCGATCCTAAACTGACCGCGCATCAGCCCAGTATGAATTCAAGGAACTAATGGAGAATAGCAAATCATTACACTGAAGAAATTAGCATATTTTATCAATGTAATTATTGATGTATTTAAACGTCCTTCATCAAAAGCGCATTGCTACCTACTACCTCTTACAATTTTATATTTGTAAACGTCGTTGACCCAATAATTGTTTTTAAACATATAATCATTTATTTTCTCTAAAGTAACATATCTGATTATACGTACTTGGCTACTCACATATCTCCATTATTAGTTTTATATTTGTATCACTATATAAGTATAGTTATGTATTTATGAAATTATTTCTGGTCTAATTAACGTATTTATTTACGATCATCTTGTCACGTGTATATTACGTATTGATTATGTATATATTCCTCCTACGCCGTCGTACAACGACCTGAGTGTATATAAATACGTGTCTCCTTCTTGTAACTATGTGGTAATACGGCCGATATCAGCAATATATCAAGCCGCGAGAGATTACTCGGCTGTGCGCGTGTATCCTGTATTTAGATAGTGTTTGTCGATATTCCGAGGAAATTGTTTTTGTAAAGAATAGTGTAGAGAGGAAGTATTGACTATTGATGACTAGTACTGATACTCGTACTACATGGTGATCAGTTACTGAGTGAAATGGTTTTTTTATTCTAAAAATATGCTGCAGTTATTTTTTTTTTAAACTTACTGGGGCGTAGCCAGAGAGGAAAAAACGCCGAGGCAAACCCAGACCTATAAAATAAGTGTCATGGGAAACATAAAATAATTCTGAGGAAATTGCCTTGTCTGTCTCATGCTGGCTATACGCCATTGACTTATTTTCGTGCTTATATCTAATTAAGGTTCAAACACGCTGTCCTAGGCAAACGCTTTAGCTATCTGGGCTGTCTATCCAGAACAGAGGGTTAGATGTCTGTGGTTAGTGAGAGAGAAGGCGGTGTGGTGACCTTACATCTAGCCAGTCGTTACATTCTGCGTGGGAGCTGGTACCAGGGTGCGAACTCGATACCTGCCACCCGTCTGTCCGATGGGTTAATCACTACGCCCCCGATACCTGTGACAGTTAATGGTGTAGTTGGAAAAAAACGCTTACATTTCTTTTAACACTGGTGTTTAATAACATATAAGAAATAAAATACTACACCTTGTAGGATAAATTGTTATTGTATCTATAATAGCAACTCGTGTAGTATATAGATATATATATATATCCACGATTGCACAATAATTCTCGAACTTGGTTTACCCATTTCACCGTAAATTATTATCTAAAGCAGTGCTTAAAATGTGCAGCATAGCTCTCACGTAAATACAGATATCCATATTAACAACGTATCCAGTATTGAGTAATACACATTGCCTAATTCACAATATGTAATCATGTGTGAGGCACTCTAATATTTTAATATTTCTGGCTCCCAAGCGTTTCGTCGCATATTAATTCTTATCCATATTACGTAATCGTGATCCATTATGTTTACAATTGCCGTGTTGGCTATAACGATGTTTTAAGCAGTAAACTAAACCATCACTGTCTGAATCATCGCCTGGAGATCAGTTCGCTTTCCGGTGACTGGAGAAACTTAAGAGAAAAAAGTCACACGTGTGCCTAGAGATACAAGTCACAGATACAAATCAGTGTATTATATTATATATTGTATCAGAAATGCGAGTTGATGTTTCACTTAAGTGTTGATGATACGGGTGGGGTGGGGGGGGGGGGGGGGGGGGGGGGGGGGGGGGGGGTGGGTCTGTGACTCCTTTTCAGTCATACCTTAGTTTGACACCCAATGATTAATTCTTTTCAGTGGGTTTTTTTTATATGTACCGGCCTCGGTGGCGTAGTGGTTAGGCCATCAGTCTACAGGCTGGTAGGTCCTGGGTTTGGATCCCAGTCGAGGCATGGGATCTTTAATCCAGATACCAACTCCAAACCCTGAGTGAGTGCTCCGCAAGGCTCAATGGGTAGGTGTAAACCACTTGCACCGACCAGTGATCCATAACTGGTTCAACAAAGGCCATGGTTTGTGCTATCCTGCCTGTGGGAAGCGCAAATAAAAGATCCCTTGCTGCCTGTCGTAAAAAGAGCAGCCTATGTGGCGACAGCGGGTTTCCTCTAAAAACAGTGTCAGAATGACCATATGTTTGACGTCCAGTAGCCGATGATAAGATAAAAAATCAATGTGCTCTAGCGGCGTCGTTAAACAAAACAAACTTTACTCTTTTTTTTTTTCTTTTTTTTTAACGATATCACTAGGGCACATTGATTTATTAGTTGTAAGGAGGCCTCATTTACGGAGGCTACATTTATAACATTTATATAGCACATACCACAGCCTTTGATATACCAGCCGTGGTGCACTGGCTGGAACAAGAAATGGCCCAGTGGGCCCAACCACGGGGATCGATCCTAAACTGACCGCGCATCAGCCCAGTATGAATTCAAGGAACTAATGGAGAATAGCAAATCATTACACTGAAGAAATTAGCATATTTTATCAATGTAATTATTGATGTATTTAAACGTCCTTCATCAAAAGCGCATTGCTACCTACTACCTCTTACAATTTTATATTTGTAAACGTCGTTGACCCAATAATTGTTTTTAAACATATAATCATTTATTTTCTCTAAAGTAACATATCTGATTATACGTACTTGGCTACTCACATATCTCCATTATTAGTTTATATTTGTATCACTATATAAGTATAGTTATGTATTTATGAAATTATTTCTGGTCTAATTAACGTATTTATTTACGATCATCTTGTCACGTGTATATTACGTATTGATTATGTATATATTCCTCCTACGCCGTCGTACAACGACCTGAGTGTATATAAATACGTGTCTCCTTCTTGTAACTATGTGGTAATACGGCCGATATCAGCAATATATCAAGCCGCGAGAGATTACTCGGCTGTGCGCGTGTATCCTGTATTTAGATAGTGTTTGTCGATATTCCGAGGAAATTGTTTTTGTAAAGAATAGTGTAGAGAGGAAGTATTGACTATTGATGACTAGTACTGATACTCGTACTACATGGTGATCAGTTACTGAGTGAAATGGTTTTTTTATTCTAAAAATATGCTGCAGTTATTTTTTTTTTAAACTTACTGGGGCGTAGCCAGAGAGGAAAAAACGCCGAGGCAAACCCAGACCTATAAAATAAGTGTCATGGGAAACATAAAATAATTCTGAGGAAATTGCCTTGTCTGTCTCATGCTGGCTATACGCCATTGACTTATTTTCGTGCTTATATCTAATTAAGGTTCAAACACGCTGTCCTAGGCAAACGCTTTAGCTATCTGGGCTGTCTATCCAGAACAGAGGGTTAGATGTCTGTGGTTAGTGAGAGAGAAGGCGGTGTGGTGACCTTACATCTAGCCAGTCGTTACATTCTGCGTGGGAGCTGGTACCAGGGTGCGAACTCGATACCTGCCACCCGTCTGTCCGATGGGTTAATCACTACGCCCCCGATACCTGTGACAGTTAATGGTGTAGTTGGAAAAAAACGCTTACATTTCTTTTAACACTGGTGTTTAATAACATATAAGAAATAAAATACTACACCTTGTAGGATAAATTGTTATTGTATCTATAATAGCAACTCGTGTAGTATATAGATATATATATATATCCACGATTGCACAATAATTCTCGAACTTGGTTTACCCATTTCACCGTAAATTATTATCTAAAGCAGTGCTTAAAATGTGCAGCATAGCTCTCACGTAAATACAGATATCCATATTTAACAACGTATCCAGTATTGAGTAATACACATTGCCTAATTCACAATATGTAATCATGTGTGAGGCACTCTAATATTTTAATATTTCTGGCTCCCAAGCGTTTCGTCGCATATTAATTCTTATCCATATTACGTAATCGTGATCCATTATGTTTACAATTGCCGTGTTGGCTATAACGATGTTTTAAGCAGTAAACTAAACCATCACTGTCTGAATCATCGCCTGGAGATCAGTTCGCTTTCCGGTGACTGGAGAAACTTGAGAGAAAAAAGTCACACGTGTGCCTAGAGATACAAGTCACAGATACAAATCAGTGTATTATATTATATATTGTATCAGAAATGCGAGTTGATGTTTCACTTAAGTGTTGATGATACGGGTGGGGTGTGTGGGGTGGGGGTGGGGGGGGGGGGGGGGGTCTGTGACTCCTTTTCAGTCATACCTTAGTTTGACACCCAATGATTAATTCTTTTCAGTGGGTTTTTTTTATATGTACCGGCCTCGGTGGCGTAGTGGTTAGGCCATCAGTCTACAGGCTGGTAGGTCCTGGGTTTGGATCCCAGTCGAGGCATGGGATCTTTAATCCAGATACCAACTCCAAACCCTGAGTGAGTGCTCCGCAAGGCTCAATGGGTAGGTGTAAACCACTTGCACCGACCAGTGATCCATAACTGGTTCAACAAAGGCCATGGTTTGTGCTATCCTGCCTGTGGGAAGCGCAAATAAAAGATCCCTTGCTGCTAATCGGAAAGAATATCCCATGTAGTGGTGACAGCGGGTTTCCTCTCAAAATCTGTGTGGTCCTTAACCATATGTCTGACGCCATATAACTGTAAATAAAATGTGTTGAGTGCGTCGTTAAATAAAACATTTCTTTCTTTTTTCTTTTTTTATATTACGCTTTTTGTTCTGTTGTTTCTGTTTTGTTTTCTTGTTTCTTTTTTTTATATCAGAATTGGCTTTCATACCCTTCGATTTTACTTTTGTGTTTGTTTTAATTCAGCTTTTAAAAAGACTTTAATACAATCTGCATCGTTAATCATTATTATTATTGATTATACCACGCTGAGAGCGACCAGATGCGAGGTTCTAACAGACGGCGAGATTATTCGCCTTCCACTTTGTTTGGCCGTTCCTCGAGCTCTCGCTAGCTCCAAGTATTGCACATTTCTTCAGTCGTCACTAATAAATCGGTGTATTCAAGTCGACGTCAACTAAATCTTGGCTAAACTCTAGTGTTCTAACTTCTGTCACGTTTTAATACATTTCCTTACCAATAGCATTATTGTATCAATCAACTAGTAATCGTGCTTGCATCTACTGAAAGTTTATGCACGTTTGTCCTGGGCACGTCCTCGGAGTTCCGTTAAGATGAATCCGGTATGCGAACATATGGAACATGTATTCTTATTTTCGTATTCAGGTTCAAGCACGATTTCATGGGCACGCAACTCTGGCACTTGCATTATTTGCCTGTTTGAGGATTTTGTCCAGGACAAATTTTAATAGGTTACTTGTTATTAGAAAAGAAACCTGTCCTCCCCTTCTAATGACTTGTTCAAAGATACGAACTTGAATGAGAACATTCAGATTGTATAGACCAGGGGGCGTGACGTAGCTCAGTAGTAAAACGTTCGCCTGATGCGCGGTCGGTCTGGGATCGACCCCTGCCGGTGAGCTTATTGGGCTATTTCTCGTTTTAGCCAGTGCACCATGACGTGTATATCAAAGGCCGTGTTATGTGCTATCCTGTCTATGGGATGGTGCATATCAAAGATCCCTTGCTATTAATGGGAAAATGTAGCGGGTTTCCTTTCTAACACTCTTTGTTAAAATTACTCTTACCCTTAACGAAAATCAGAACAAAACATGGGGCGAGAGGGGGGGAGGGGTAATCTACTAGTTTCACAAAACAGGACGCGTCTTCCGCATAACAATTAAAATCCTATTTTAGCAGGATCCCGCACAGGTTTCAAACACAATATTAGCTAGTACATTTATGCTAAATTCAAATTAAATTACAGGAATCCACTGGTCACATGAAACAACATTTCATACAACAGTCACTGGCATTTATTACCAATGGCAGGACTGCTAGTGTTAACTGTGGTATTAAAAGTTGGGTTCACTCTGAACTTTGACCCGGTGATATGCTCTATGGTGTGCTGCTACCTAATAGGAAAATGTATAAGTTTGCTCTGAAGACTACGTGTCAGGTTCACCAAATGTTTGACACCAAAAGGCGATGAGTAATTAACCAATATGTTCTAGTGATGTCGTTAAACAAACATCCGTTATATACAAGAAATATATCACTGGTTGGAACTTGGAACATACATGTAGAACAAAATAATAAGTCTACTAAATGGGATTGATCTAGCAACCCACTGAACATCAGACGGGCACTTTGTCATGTGTAACGCATCTCACTCAAATCGCTAATGTGTTGTCGTTCATTCATTCATTCATTCATTCATTCATTCAATCATTTCGACTTATTTTCATGCATATATCCAATCAAGGTTCAAACACGCTGTCTTGGGCACACACTTCAGCTATCTGAACTGTCTGTCCAGGACAGATGGTTAGTGGTTAGTTGGTAGTGGTTAGTTGTTAGTGAGTTGTTAGTGAGATGGTAGTGAGTTGGTAGTGGTTAGTTGTTATTGGTTAGTTGTTAGTGAGTTGTTAGTGGTTAGTTGTTAGTGGTTAGTTGTTGGTGAGTTGTTAGTGGTTAGTTGTTAGTGAGTTGTTAGTGGTTAGCTGTTAGTGAGTTGTTAGTGGTGAGTTGTTAGTGGTTAGTTGTTAGTGAGTTGTTAGTGGTTAGTTGTTTGTGAGTTGTTAGTGGTTAGTTGTTGGTGAGTTGTTAGTGGTTAGTGGTTAGTTGTTAGTGAGTTGTTCGTGGTTAGTTGTTAGTGAGTTGTTAGTGGTTAGTTGTTAGTGAGTTGTTAGTGGTTAGTTGTTAGTGGTTAGTTAGAGAGAATTCGGTGTAGTGGCAGAGAAGTCGTAAAACTCGCTCTAGGTGGGAGCCGGTACCGGGATGCGAACCTAGTACCTACCAGCCTTATGTCCGATGGCTTAACCACTACACGGGTAATGTGTTGTAGATGTGTACTGCTTAAAAGCAATATTTTCACAATCAATCAGCAATTACTTACAGAAGTTGGTAATCTGGATAAAGCTAGTTTAGACTTGTCGTGCAATAAGCCGCAGTTAGTCATCGCGGCTGCCAGCTCTATGGGTGATAGCTGGGAGCGATGTAATTTGAGTTGAATGATAAGATCTTAACAGTAAGAAATACCTCATCTCGGTTATTGTCGCGTGTTCATCAGAGGCGAAATGGTCACGTTTATTAAAGGCATTGACCCTATAGTTCTTGGCAATGTAAAATGTTGTTTTGTTTTGTTGGGTTTTTTGTTTGTTTGGGTGTTTTGGGTTGTTTTTTTAAATCCCACTGTCCCTTTCCTTTCTCTCCTTTGAATTCTATCTCATTTCTATCCCGATTTGGCAACTCCTCCTATCTTTCAACTTCTTTCGCTGTCCACCTCCATATCCCAGTCCTTGTCTCTCCAACCGCGTCAGGTGCTTGCCTCTTGTGGCTATGCGTGCCACGCACCTGCCATTTCCCAAATAGTTTTGTCTGTTACAGCTTTTTCACTGTTCAATTATATATTACTTACAACGTCTTGGCTTGGTTATGAATTTTGCCAGTTCACCGTGTTTGTGGTTGTTTTGTAGTTTGTAGTAGCTCCAAGTGTTCCTTATGTAAAGCAGAAAACATACATACACCGGAAACCAGGGTCGATGATTTTAAAGTGATTATTTAAAGGGACGTATTCTAGTTTTAAAACTTGTACATTTCTGTCTATTAACGTATTATATTTAATAACACTTGAATTTCGTGTTATTTGCAAATTCCAAATAGGAATGTTAATACAGTTTTTAAAATGAATAATTATTACAATTATGATTTATTCAGTTTTAGTCTGGAATTATAAAAAAGGTGAAAATACTATTTGTTCAATGTTGACCCCAAAGCGCAAAGTGGAATTAGAAAGAAGTCGTTAGGTAAATCTCTTACTACTCATTTCCTGTAGTACCAGTCATTAATACTGGCTAAAGGACGTAGCCCAGTGGTAAAGCGTTCGCCTGATGATGTGCGACCGCTATAATCGATCTCCGACGGTGGGTCCATTGGGCTATTTCTTGTTACAGCGAGTGCACTCAAACTAGTATATGAAAGGCTGTGGTATGTGCTGTCCTGTCTGTGGGGTGGTGCATATAAAATATAAAAATGAACACAATTATGTAGTGGGTTTCCTCTCTAAGACTATAATATCAGAATTACCAACTCTTATGTTTGACATGCAACAGCCGATGATTAATAAATCAATGTGCTCTAGTGGTGTTGGTGAACAAAACAAACTTTGTAACTTTAGCTAGGTTTTAGTTCACAGTCAGTGCCATTATTTGAGGTTTTAGACCACAGTTAATGCTATTATTTGAGGTTTTAGTTCACAGTTAATGCCATTATTTAAGGTTTTAGTTCACAGTTAATGCTATTATTTGAGGTTTTAGACCACAGTTAATGCTATTATTTAAGGTTTTAGACCACAGTTAATGCTATTATTTGAGGTTTTAGTTCACAGTTAATGCTATTATTTAAGGTTTTAGACCACAGTCAGTGCCATTATTTGAGGTTTTAGACAACAGTTAATGCTATTATTTGAGGTTTTAGACCACAGTATGCTATTATTTGAGGTTTTAGACCACAGTTAATGCTATTATTTGAGGTTTTAGACCACAGTTAATGCTATTATTTGAGGTTTTAGTTCACAGTTAATGCTATTATTTGAGGTTTTAGTTCACAGTTAATGCTATTATTTGAGGTTTTAGTTCACAGTTAATGCTATTATTTGAGGTTTTAGTTCACAGTTAATGCTATTATTTGAGGTTTTATACCACAGTTAATGCTATTATTTGAGGTTTTAGTTCACAGTTAATGCTATTATTTAAGGTTTTAGACCACAGTCAGTGCCATTATTTGAGGTTTTAGTTCACAGTTAATGTCATTATTTAAGGTTTTAGTTCACAGTTAATGCTATTATTTGAGGTTTTAGTTCACAGTTAATGCTATTATTTGAGGTTTTAGACCACAGTTAATGCTATTATTTGAGGTTTTAGTTCACAGTTAATGCTATTATTTAAGGTTTTAGACCACAGTCAGTGCCATTATTTGAGGTGTTTAGTTCACAGTTAATGTCATTATTTAAGGTTTTAGTTCACAGTTAATGCTATTATTTAAGGTTTTAGACCACAGTTAATGCTATTATTTAAGGTTTTAGACCACAGTCAGTGCCATTATTTGAGGTTTTAGTTCACAGTTAATGCTATTATTTAAGGTTTTAGTTCACAGTTAATGCCAATATTTAAGGTTTTAGTTCACAGTTAATGCTATTATTTAAGGTTTTAGTTCACAGTTAATGCTATTATTTAAGGTTTTAGTTCACAGTTAATGTCATTATTTCAGATTTTAGACCACAGTTAATGCCATTATTTAAGATTTTAGTTCACAGTTAATGCTATTATTTAAGATTTTAGACCACAGTCAGTGCCATTATTTAAGATTTTAGACCACAGTTAATGTCATTATTTAAGATTTTAGACCACAGTTAATGCCATTATTTAAGATTTTAGTTCACAGTTAATGCTATTATTTGAGGTTTTAGTTCACAGTTAATGCTATTATTTAAGGTTTTAGTTCACAGTTAATGCTATTATTTAAGGTTTTAGACCACAGTCAGTGCCATTATTTGAGGTTTTAGACAACAGTTAATGCTATTATTTGAGGTTTTAGTTCACAGTTAATGCTATTATTTGAGGTTTTAGACCACAGTTAATGCTATTATTTGAGGTTTTAGACCACAGTTAATGCTATTATTTGAGGTTTTAGCTCACAGTTAATGCTATTATTTGAGGTTTTAGTTCACAGTTAATGCTATTATTTGAGGTTTTAGTTCACAGTTAATGCTATTATTTGAGGTTTTAGACCACAGTTAATGCTATTATTTGAGGTTTTAGTTCACAGTTAATGCTATTATTTGAGGTTTTAGTTCACAGTTAATGCTATTATTTGAGGTTTTAGTTCACAGTTAATGCTATTATTTGAGGTTTTAGACCACAGTTAATGCTATTATTTGAGGTTTTAGTTCACAGTTAATGCTATTATTTGAGGTTTTAGACCACAGTTAATGCTATTATTTGAGGTTTTAGACCACAGTTAATGCTATTATTTGAGGTTTTAGTTCACAGTTAATGCTATTATTTGAGGTTTTAGACCACAGTTAATGCCATTATTTAAGGTTTTAGACCACAGTTAATGCTATTATTTGAGGTTTTAGACCACAGTTAATGCCATTATTTGAGGTTTTAGACCACAGTTAATGCTATTATTTGAGGTTTTAGACCACAGTTAATGCTATTATTTGAGGTTTTAGACCACAGTTAATGCCATTATTTGAGGTTTTAGACCACAGTTAATGCTATTATTTGAGGTTTTAGACCACAGTTAATGCTATTATTTGAGGTTTTAGACCACAGTTAATGCTATTATTTGAGGTTTTAGTTCACAGTTAATGCTATTATTTGAGGTTTTAGTTCACAGTTAGTGCTATTATTTGAGGTTTTAGTTCACAGTTAATGCTATTATTTAAGGTTTTAGACCACAGTCAGTGCCATTATTTGAGGTTTTAGTTCACAGTTAATGTCATTATTTAAGGTTTTAGTTCACAGTTAATGCTATTATTTAAGGTTTTAGACCACAGTTAATGCCATTATTTGAGGTTTTAGTTCACAGTTAATGCTATTATTTAAGGTTTTAGTTCACAGTTAATGCCAATATTTAAGGTTTTAGTTCACAGTTAATGCTATTATTTAAGGTTTTAGTTCACAGTTAATGCTATTATTTAAGGTTTTAGTTCACAGTTAATGTCATTATTTAAGATTTTAGACCACAGTTAATGCCATTATTTAAGATTTTAGTTCACAGTTAATGTCATTATTTAAGATTTTAGACCACAGTTAATGCCATTATTTAAGATTTTAGACCACAGTTAATGTCATTATTTAAGATTTTAGACCACAGTTAATGCCATTATTTAAGATTTTAGTTCACAGTTAATGCCATTATTTAAGATTTTAGACCACAGTTAATGTCATTATTTAAGATTTTAGACCACAGTTAATTATATTATTTAAGATTTTAGTTCACAGTTAATGCCATTATTTAAGATTTTAGACCACAGTTAAAGCCATTATTTAAGATTTTAGACCACAGTTAGTGCCATTATTTAAGATTTTAGACCACAGTTAGTGCCATTATTTAAGATTTTAGAGCACTATAGAGGCGATCAGTTATCAGTTTTGGCAAACATTATGGTTTTGTTTTACTTCTTTTGTCAAAAAGATGCATACTTTGGAAACCTAAGTGGAAGAGTTTCTTTAACAACAACACTGGAGCACATTGATTTATTAATCATAGCCTAATGAATGTCAAACATTTCATAATTCTGATATGTAGTTTTAGAGAAAACCCGCGACATTTTCTGTTAGTAGCAATGCGTCGTCTATATGCACTTTCCCACACAGACAGGGCAGCATATACCGAAACCACGGACTATAATATACCAGTAGTGGAGCACTAGTTGAGATGGGACTGAGCTAGATCTCGCCACAACTTGGGAACTAGTGTTAGTGACTCAGTGACTGAAAAAAAAGCCCAAAAGTATTGGTAAGATCACGCATAGGGGATATGAGGTAATGACACACACACCCCCCCCCCCCCCCATGTATTGTATTGCATTCTAGGACATTTTCAGGCCTCACCGAGGTGCTTGTGCCGTCCACCCAAACATACACACGCACGCACGTACTCATGCACGCGCACACACAGAGCGAGAGAAACACATACACACTTGAAGACGAAAATGTACGCTTTTGTGTCCTACACCGAAAATATAAAGACAAAAGTTTTGACTGCCGAATAGTTTCTCTTTCAGGTTTCATGTGAAGACCAGACTGCTTTCCTCTGGTCCTGGCAGGGGGGACATGAATGAATGAATGTTTAACGACACCCCAGCACGAAACATACATCGGCTATTGGGTGTCAAACTAGGCAGTGGGGACAATGCTGCAAGAAATGATCGACAGTCATGGCGGCTGTGCAACAATCACATGTTCCAGTTGTGGACATGTGGTACTTGAGTTTACAGTGGCCTGTTCTTAGTCGTGTCATCATCGCCTTGTTTTCCCTTGAAAGGTTGTAGTAACTGTCTCTTCTGTTATAGTCTGGGTGTTGTTGGAACCATTGTATAATACATGTTCTAAAATGTGGCATTGATGTTTGCTTGTATTCTTTCAGAAGGTGTATTTCGAGATGTACAGTAACTTTGACCAGAAGAAGTACACATCGACAGTGCGGAGCTGTGCGGAGGAGTGTATACCACAGGACGATTTCCAGAACTGCACCCAGGATCTGTTCATGACCCGCGGCTGTAGGAAGAAAACGTGCTGCGCCAACAAGGACCTCTGTAACTCAGCGTCCACATTCCAACAGCCTTTTGTACTGATTGCAGCAGTGTTCGTGTACTCACTGGTGCTCGTTGCCCCGAATCTGTGATGGTGGGGGAATTATACACCGTGAGTGATGGGGCATTATACACCGTGAGGGTGGGGGGAGGGAATTATACACAGTGAGGGCGGGGGGAATTATACACAGTGAGGGTGGGGGGAATTATACACAGTGAGGGTGGGGGAATTATACACAGTGAGGGTGCGGGAAGGGTGGGGGAATTATACACAGTGAGGGTGCGGGAAGGGTGGGGGAATTATACACAGTGAGGGTGGGGGAATTATACACAGTGAGGGGGGAATTATACACAGTACGGTTGAGGGCATTATATACAGTGAGGGTGGGGGGAATTATACACAGTGAGGGTGGGGGGAACTATACACAGAGAGGGTGGGGGAATTATACACAGTGAGGGTGGGGGAATTATACACAGTGATGGGGGAATTATACACAGTAAGGTTGAGGGCATTATATACAGTGAGGGTGGGGGGGATTATACACAGTGAGGGTGGGGGGAACTATACACAGAGAGGGTGGGGGAATTATACACAGTGAGGGTGGGGGGAATTATACACAGTGAGGGTGGGGGAAATTATACACAGTGAGGGTGGGGGAATTATACACAGTGAGGGTGCGGGAAGGGTGGGGGAATTATACACAGTGAGGGTGGGGGAATTATACACAGTGAGGGGGGAATTATACACAGTAAGGTTGAGGGCATTATATACAGTGAGGGTGGGGAATCATACACAGTGAGTGTGGGGGCATTATACACAGTGAGTGTGGGTGGAATTATACACAGTGAGGGTGGGGGGAATTATACACAGTGAGGGTGGGGGGAATTATAGACAGTGAGAGTGGGGGAATTATAGACAGTGAGGGTGGGGGAAATCGTACACAGCGATGATGCTGGCACTGGGTATATGTGTGATATTACGCTAATGAATTGTGGATTCCATACCAAAAAGAACAAAACAAGAAATTAGAAGTACAAATTAATTCAAGTTAAAGTTTGTTTTATTTAACGACACCACTAGAGCACATTGATTTAATCATCGGCTATTGGATGTTAAATACTTTGTAATTTTAACATGTAGTCTTTCCATTAGTAGCAAGATATATTTTATATGCACCATCACAGACATGATAGCACATGATGGCTTTTGGTATACCAGTTGTGGTGCACTGGCTGGAACGAGAAATAGCCTAATGGGTCCATCGATGGGGTATAAATTCATTATTTCATTTGGAAATCGTGACTGGAGATATTTATCGGGTTGCTAGGATCGCGCCTTGCCTACATTAACTAAGTGGGTGAGTGGGTTCAGGGGTTCCTAATCCCCTGCTCAAATTATTTTCTATTTTAAATATATTTTTCCTACCTACCAGACTCGCGGAGTGCAGGGCAACCATTTCCCTGTGTGTGGGTGGTGACGGAATGTCCAAATCCACAAGCTGTATCTCCATGGGTCAATGAAAATGTCTAGTGGTTGTGAAACGGTAGCTTAAACACAACTCCAGTGAACTTCACTCCTCCCTGGGGACAAACGGGACATCCAACATTAATGGAATTCATAAATTTGATAAAAGATTTAATTACCGTTATATTTAAGAAGACTATTTGGTAATAAAATTTCTGGAAGTATAGAAGGTTTTTTTAATATTGGTTTCATTTTTCAGTTTTAGACCCGCCACTCGGGTCAAAGGTGTGTGTGTGTTTGTCTGTCACAATGACTAAAACTAATTCACGATTTTCTTTCTATATGGGTCAAGGAAGTGTCCTCCCATTTCTAAAAGTAGAGAAGATGTGTTAATATTTGCTTCTTTTTCCTCTTTAGGCTCCACCCTCAAGCCAACTGGGTATCAAAGACGCTTTCCACCAAATTGTGTTGGAAATGGTCCAGTAGTTGTGAAAAATTGCAGTTTAAATACATTCCTCTCTATGTGACAATAAATAAAACTCTCCCTAGGAGCAAACGGGAAGAGGGTGCCTCGGCATTAATGGAATTCACAAATTTTATAAACTATTGAATGACCTTTCAATGTGTCAATACTATTTTTATGACATTTCTGGAAGAAAAGAAAAAAAATCTAATTTACTTCATCTTGTTTTCTCTTTTGGACCCAACTGCTCAGAGCTCTGGGGTGGATCAGAATGACCAAGCTATTTTAAATTAATTTTATAGATGTTGTTTTTAAATATTTTGCTATTACAAAACTAGAACATAAATATAGACCCTAGAAAACCTTCCTGTTTTTGGTTATAACTATTTACTTCTCACTAAAGTGTCTATCCTCCATGGATTTTTAGTTGCATAAAGGGTTGTAGAAAATAACGTGTATTAAACATGTTATCAATTATACTCAAGCCACGTGAGTATAAAGCAAATCTAAATGTGGCATTTAGTTTTCATGGAATAAACTCTTTTTTTAAAAATGGAAAAAATAAGAATGACCGAACTCATAACTGTTTCTACGTGCGTCTGGCAACATTCCCACCAACATTTAGTTGGAAATGGTCCATAAAGTAGAATCTTAGTTGATTGTCAGTCGGCCCTTTGTTTTAATGAAAAACATTCTATTCTAGTTTTAAAGTAGTTTTGTTTTTCATAATTGCTTTTCACTTTAACAAAATCTTGTTTCAGATTGTCCCACTTTCGATGAATGTGGATGTACATAACCCCTCTAGTTGTCTTAGAAATCGTTTAACGAGCACTGGTGTGTTGAATCGTGTGTCTTTCATCCTTTTCATATTAAATTCTTCGTGTAATGAATTCGGCTCTTATCATTGTACAATGGGTTTTAGAAAACAAATTTTACTTTTACGGTCTTCAGATATACATATCCAAGCAGCTTAGTCCACGGGCCAGACCCTGAAATCTAACGAATATGTACCACCGGGGCGGGCAAATGCTCTTGGTGATTTTTTAAATAGTCCTATGTCTGTAGCTAAAGGGCCCTGCACTCGCCATCATTTGACCAACTGATATGCACAGTAACGACCTGCAGAATTCATCAGGCTTAGATAGGTTAATTCCAACGAAAAACCTCGAAGTGTTGTGGTAAAGAGTCTATTATTTTTTCCCTGTTTATCGACACGTCTTCGCACCTCCGTCCATTCTTTTTATTTCTTTATATTCTTCGTGGTATTCGATTCAAGTCTTAAACTGTATTACGCTTCATTTTCGTTACATTATAATTTGACAAAACCCAATGGCTGATCATGTTGCGATGACCTTCGATCAACCAATCACGGCACAGCTGGTAAAATAGTACCAGCAATTGAATGATTTCGGTACACCTCGGCTGTTTTATAAACATCGAAAACAAACCCGTTTGAAAAGCGCGCAGATGGTAGATAATATGTACATTAATTATTTAAGTTTATCCGAGATTCGGAAGTATCGACTATGACTGATACCGTAACCGGTATATACAAATGCAACCGGCTTGTTAATTAGTATTTTCGGGGATCGCAGAAGAAGAAGAAGAAGAAGCAGAAGAAGCAGTAGTATTTTCATAATATCTGGACTATTAGCATGCTAATACCTGTTATTATTCTATTAGGAAGCGTTATAATTCGATATAAGGACCCGCTTCCATGTTTGACCCAAAGACAATTGAGATGTGATATTTTGATTCAAACACAAATGTTAATTAAAGGAGATATTTGATTCGCCGGTGTTATTATGGACTGACTGTCCCACATGTTGTAAGACTAGAGCCTCGAACTCTGAAATGTCAAGCAAATCAGTGCATTACTCCTTGTGTTTTTTCATATAATCTATAACTGATTATTCACAGGTGAAACGTCCTCTACAATACATATGCGATGCTGTTGGGTATTATCAAATGTAACGGAGAGTAAGCGTAATGGGTAATACTGTTTGATTTCCATGTGATTGCCTAACTTCGCTAAGGAGGTGAACTGTCAACTCTGTTCTATGAAACTGAACTGTTTATGTTGTTGCAAAATTAACCTCAATACAATGTTTGCACTGTAGAAGTTAAGTGAATATGTTTACATTATCGGATTGAACTGTTTATGTTGAACCTCTTACATTGTAACTGAACTGTATATATTAAGATTGCACTGTGGAACCGATTTGTATTGTATATATATATTATATGGTGTATCTGCATTAAAAGTCTAATCTGAATATCATGTTATTCTCATTTTCGTATTATTAGTTTTATTACTATTATTATTAGTAGTAGTAGTAGTAGTAGGAGTAGTAGTAGTAGTAGGAGTAGTAGTAGGAGTGTAGTTCTTGTGGTATCGTTGGTGGTGGTGGTGATAGTGGTATGTTTTTGTAACACAGTATATATTTTATCAATACATTAAGCATAATAGGCGGACATCTAGGCCTAACTCTAAAGATGAAACACGCCAACTAGCTATCAGCATTCATTAATCCAAGACCATAAATCCAATCACACGTTTTAATACTTCAGGGTTAATTTATCACCTTTCTATTATACGCCTGTCTAAATGTTTTAGAGCGACATATTGACCATGGTTCGACATGGTGGCCATCTAAACAGTCTCTGGTCTGTGGTGCTTGATTAATTAGCATCGTGAAATATGATCGAAATGTGTCATCATCTAACTGGGTCAATATGAACTTGGTCAAATGATATTATCTGGGCGGATGGCAGGGGTATCTTAGTACATACTTTCCAGCTGAATAGTCGTAGGTCAGAGGATCCACAGCTTTAGGTGAACTCGTCTAAGATTTTCCAATTCTTGCGAGTGCTATGTGGTTCGTATATAACATCCTGAAAGTGGACAATGCATGAATGGATGGATGGATTAATGTTTACAGACACCCAGCATGAAAAATATATCGGCTACTGGCTGTCAGACTAAAATAGATGTGTAAATGAAGTAATAATTAACATCAATAAAAAAAACAAGGGTTAAATTAAAACACAGTATAAAGGGTATAAAAATAAAATACAACTAAAAAGTGTGGACATGTCCCTGCGTGGCGGAATTTTCCGCTGTCAAACTAATTGTTCCGTGGCATAGTATATTGTTCACCAATAGCTATGCTTATCTCGATTCATCGAGATAACGAAGTTTTAAATACAAAACGTTGACTCTTACAGCACGCGCGTGATGATTTATGGAATGGCCTTGAGAACTTTGACTGATGGTTGTAATTACTAGTGCGCTGAGGTTAAACTGGTTGGCTTTAATTCAGGAGTTCAGACGACTGTATTCACGGCGAGGGTAGAGCGTTTTGTTTAAACAGGGCAATTCGAAGATTGATCGTCTTCTTGTACTATTTAAACACTGCATTTATCCTAAGAGTTGTCAGAAACGTCGGGCGGTATCCGGCTCTGAAAATACCGATTCAGCTCGAGGGTAGAACACTTGTCTTGAACAAACCGCCGACATGCTGTAGGCAGACACACAACTGCCCCCTAGGGCTGGAGCAAAACTCAAATTCGGGCAACAATTAGACAGATATTCGGGTAAAATGAGCTAACCTGAGACCATTTAACCATGTATTTCCATCATTCTACCCTCAAAGTTAATTGTAATCCACGTAAAAATGCGTAGTCATTCGTTTGCAACCCTATATTGCTGTTTGGCAGTAATGCTAATATGAATAAATGTTGTTATGCAGATTCGGGCATTGTCGTTTCATTCGAGCAAAAGGGACTTTCCAAAACAATATGTAAATGTTTATAATTTGAAATTATAAATTTTACGTGGACAGCAGTTTAGATCGTTGTGGTGGGGTTGTTTTGTTGTTTTGTTAGCTGGGGGAGGGGATTCCGTGCAACTGGGAAACCTGCTATAATTCGCATGGTATGGCTTTGGTGACCTGGTCATCGCCGTGTTGCACCTAGTTCATAGGTGATTGCAAGTATCAGAGATATTACCAGTTCTCTTTTGGCAGCCATCTTGGACGCCATCTAGAATATTGCAAAATGTTAAAGACTGTCAAGTTTGCACTCATCAGATCCTCAATCAGCACCTTCCAAAGATGCAAATAACAGCTGTGGGTACCACACTTCAATTACCTGCCCATAGACTTATTTGTTTTGTTTGGGCTTGGGGCTACTATTTTGGTGGTCATCTTGGATTCATTGATGGTACAATGCACCAGTTAGCAAGAGATTATTACAAACCAAATGTGTTACCACTAAAGTCCAATCACGTTTTGGCTTTAGTGAGATATAGCAATTTTAATATTTTGGCAGCTAACGGTAAACCTAATTTGACCTTGACTTTGAACTGAGCCTGACCTCTAAAAGTGGGCAGCTCCATCATAAATATTCTTTATGGTCTGAAAGTACAATTGTGCCCAGTTTAGTTCTTTAAAACTGCTTTTTGTGTAAATTTGAAATTAATCTTGACCTCTATTTTGACCTCTAAAATCGGTTAGCTCTCTCTCACAACAACTGCATGGTCCTAAATAACAGCTGTGCCAAATTTAGTGTTTTGGGCAAACGTGTCATAATATCGCCCAAATTTGGACCCAAACCAGTGCTGGACTTTGCTCTGTTAGGATGGGGCCAGCAGTTGTGGGCCCAGGTGTTAGTTGGTGAAACACATTTGGGGTATGTAGCAATGTTTGGGGTATGTTGTAATGTTTGGGGTATGTTGCAATGTTTGGGGTATGTTGCAATGTTTGGGGTATGTTGCAATGTTTGGGGTGGTGCTGGGGTTGAATGAGGTGCATAATGACAGTTATATAGTGGTGACGGTGGTGGAAGATTTGGTAGATCTAGTAACGAAGAGATGTATTGGAGTAACACTATTATTATTACCCATCCGGTCAATGCTTAAGTGTGTCGTACAAATTTCATATGCACCACCAGTTGTGTATTAGTTGCTAAATGACGCCATTCGGTTAGAGACGTCAACTTCCCTGGGCCCACGAAGCGATCTTAACCCTTCTATCGTCGCAAATAACCAACCATCACGACCTTAACTTTTTCTACGATCGTCAGCCCGTTCGACGACGCGGCGTAGCTTACTATCGTCGTAAATTACTGAGCTGTCAAATGGCAGTTAGATAATGATGTGATCATTTTCTAAGAAGGATATAAACTTTTTGTATAAAAATAGATCTAATATTACCCAACTACCTTTTTATGAAACATTCTAGGCTTAACGACCTTCACACGAAAATACGAGAGCTAACTCCCATGTCTTATGCAATTATCGCTTAGCAAATAAACTGACAAATTTACTTCATGGATGTCCGATACCAATGAATACATCCAAGATGTTCCTAAAGGTCGGTAGCCAATTTATTGTTTAACTAATTCGCACTTGTTCGCAAAGAAAATTTCAGTCATTAAAGGGGTACTTACGAATACCGTAAGGTTACTTTATGGAACGGCTGTAAAGTCGACGGTGCCAGTTGTAAAATTCACCTTAAGTCACTACAATTAACCTTAGCTACAATTATTCTTTCGTAGAACGGAAGGAGGAAGGAAATGTTTTGCTTAACGACGCACTCAACACTTTTATTTAAGATTATATGGCGTCGGACATATGGTTATGGACCACTCAGATATTGAGAGAGGAAACCCTCTGTCGCCACTTCATGTGCTACTCTTTTCGATTAGCAGCAAGGGATCTTTTGTATGCATCATCCCACAGGTAGGATAGTACATACCACGGCTTTTGTTACACCTGTTGTGGAGCACTGGCTGGAACGAGAAATAGGCCAATGGGGCCACCGACGTGAATCGATCCTAGATGGATCGCGCTTCAGGTGAGCGCTGTACCACTGAGCTATGTCCCACCCCCTTCATGGGACTGGGCCCAGGTGTTTGCTATGTGCATTACCATGTCTCACCGAGTTACGATGGCAGTAATTGTCAGATTTTACATTATTTGAAGGTGGGTAATAAATAATATACTACACTCGTTTTCGATTGTTATAATTTTTATGAAACTTATGATATCGTTTAGTAAATATGACATCTAGCGAAGACGAGTGTAGTATTCTATATTTATGCACATTTCCTTGAGAAAATAATAAATAAACAAACAAACAAACCAATAAATCAATCATCAATCAATCAATCAATCTTTCAATAAACAAATTAAAAAAAAAAAAAAAAGTAAGTAAATCATAAATGACCACACACGCACAAACACACATACAGCAATAAACATCCATAGAAATTAAAATTAACAGTTATTAAATTAATAATTTTTAAAAATCCATTATTGTTAACATTATAAAATCAGAGTTCAAGAAATACAGTTTTGCTAACAACGTTAAATGTGCCTGTGTAGTTATATGATGAAATAAAAGCGTGATAAAAGCATAGACTGGTCATAACTTATCAGACTTGTCACCTACAAAATGTTGATGTACTTTTTACTTGCCGCTATTTCTAGATGAGCAGTACAGCACACATGGAACGTAATTAGATATATGCAGAGAAATAAATCATAAACCCTGCCTTCAACTTCCTCTCACGAGATTACCATTTGATACACCGTTTTTAAGTTTACGTAAACGACCACAACACAGTTGCATTCAAACACTGATAACGGTTATCTTACACTAGCAAATGGAAGGAGAATAATATTTCAACAAATCACTTCTCGTTTTTCTCGAAGGATTCATCCAGTGGCAACCATGTTTTTTGAAACACATTGATGAATCTCCAGTAGACACATAAGGAGGAAACACGACAGAAGAGAAATGACTGTTGGAGTAGTTTTACAAAATCGACAGAAAGGACAGAGGTTTTTTTTAAAGAGACACTCAGGTCTAATATGAGCCTTGTTTGTTGGAAAGAAGCATACCAGCACCACCAACGCATACTGACAGTTTAACAAATGAAAAAACGTATAATTTTAGAATTAATGAAAAAAACCCACCAAGATTATTCCTGCTAAGTGGGGGCAGCCATTTTGTTTCCTTATCGTCGCCTCCCGTACTCATGCTTGAAAGGGAAGTCACGTCACCTCCTGTAAATTACAGAATAAACAAACGAAGTAATGTAAGCCTACGGCAACGCGCTTCACTTTGGTCATCCTGACTTGTAAAACAAAAAATGCCCAGAAAATAGAATACTATTGCAATGTGCATGGGATCACACTATTTTTACCCCTGCAAACATTAAAAGAAAAGCATGAAAAAAATTACCACTCACGATAACCAAGTGATAATTTCTTCTATTGTTTTCTTCTCTTTTTTTTGGGGGGTGGGTGGGTGGGGCTAATCAATAGTATTAAAAGTATTATTTACAGTAATAAACCTTGACAATGTCCGTTTCCATTTTAGGGGTTATAGGTAATTAGTTGGAGAACGTTTTAATTTTCTTCAGCAATATGGTGACACGCGTCATGATCCACTACATGCCAATAGCCTAAGTGCCTACATTTTCTCGTTACCATTAAACAAAGACAAATATTACGACATGTAATGACGCATCAGATTTATTTTTTAAATGCATCACAATACCCTGTGATGTTAATAACACCGGTACGACAGCTTTTTGTTCCTAGTCGGCGGCGTCGCATCAAAGGTGGAGGTAACTGAAAGAATAGATACAAATTAACTAAATTAATTTTAGCGTGTACGTTTCTGATCTACAGCTTTATGGACAAAATATGAAACATCGTTGGACAGTTATTTCGATTTGCTTTCTAACCAGTTTGACAATGGTGGTTTATTTGGTATAGGAAAATAATGTATACTTATTTCTGGCTTACTGGGATAGATATTACAGAACATTGACATTTATCGGTATTTCATCATCCCACCAAAATCAACAGATTAGTACGTTCGTTTCTTCGGTTCTATGACTAATGCCCGATTTGACGCGTTAGATAGTATGTAACTACCGGCTCATAAATACAAACTATAGCACATTTTTAACTAAGGTCTCACTACACAGATGTCATCTGCCATGGAAATCCATGTTAAATTGACCAACTTCAAGTGCAGATTGGCAATAGAATGGGTTCTCATTGGCACTAACAACATACACCATTGCGAACAGACAATATATAAGCATTTATTTTCACTGCAAAATTGAGAACATTTCCGTTTTTAGCTATATGTCCGCATCTGGCTGTAGTACCGGTCCGAACAGCTGGTTCAGGAATCCATTCACAATCACTGGCTCCTCCGCTATATACCCATGTCCCAAAAAGTCAATGAACAATATTACAAACTAACATGGGTAAAATCCAGCCAGAAGGCTTACCATTGAAAAACACCTTCTTCTTTTTGTTAATTCTTCCCCAATTACTAGAAGTGAATATTTGAACCACAATATATGTCACAATTAGGGACTTTCATCCGGGAGTGAACTGTGTAGTGAGACCTAAGCTATTTGATATATAACAACGTGTTATTTTGACACATAGCCTTCCCTGTCATGGACAAAACTTTCTGACGAAGTCAAATGTTGTACCACGACAGACGTGCATGAACAGTTCTCTGATGGAAGCATGCCAAAAATTACCCACACCCACACACATGGCTTTAAGAGCCGGACAGGAAAGCTATAGTCTTCACATACAGTCTTCATATACATTTGGATGTATTAGTCGTGAGGCGCTGGCTGGGATAGGAAAACATGAACAGCGTAAGAGATATATTCAATGTGCCGAATTGTAATTTTACAAAAATAAAAACTGATGTTTTTCCCCTGATTTATACCTACTCTGACACGATCTGTGGGCTTAATAGTTTACTCCCAAACCAATTTTGACGTCTTTTTATTACTTTGTCGATCATCGGACTCTGGTGGCCTGGATGGGGATGGTGTCAGGGATATCAAGTTATTTCTTAACAAAATTGTATAGACAAGTCTTCAGTTTTTTCGATCTTGATCTGGAATTCTTGAGAATATCAGGTCAGTCGCAGAGACCAGGGCCCCGTTCCACGAAGCGATCTTAGCACTAAGATCACCAGAGGTGCATAACTATATTGTACTTAATGCACTTAAGTTCATCGTAACGCTAAGATCGCTTCGTGGAACAGTGCCCTGGTGGATTCCATCAGAAAAGCGGTGAATTTCAGGCCGGGTTTCATACAGGTCTTGGGTATAGGTGAACATATCGTCAATAGCAGTTTTTAGTGTATCTTTTAGTTCAGTAACTGATTGTATTAACTACTAGAAGTTGTTATCACTGATGATAAAGTTATTTATAAAGTGGCAGCTGTGCTCAACATTATTAATTCGCTCATTTTCTACTGTGTATAGTTTTTTAATTAATTTACTCCAGCTTATTAGTTCTTTAGTATCTCTCTGCAGTTATTGTAGTTGGGTCGTACAGGTTTAAAATCCGTGCTGATAAACTTATAGCTTGTTTTGTATAACGACACCACTATAGCACATTGATTTATTAATCATCGGCTATTAAATGTCAAACATTTGGTAATTTTGACATATAGTCTTACAGAGGAAACCCGCTACATTGTTCCATTAGTAGCATGGATTCTTTTATATGCGCCATCCCACATACAGGATAGCACATACCACGACCTTTGATATACCAGTCATAGTGCACTGGCTGGAATGAGAAATAGCCCAATGAGTTCACCGACGGGGATCGATCCCTTAACTTGTTCTGACTAGTATATCTATAGTATTTTATTTATTTACGTGTTTGACTGGTTTATATTTGCCTTATTGGTTGCTGAATATAGCGACTGATGTTCGGTTGGGTTTTTTTTAATTTCGATTGATTCGGGCATTTTCTAACAAACAAATTGAAATATGTTTGTGTTATTAAAGACAGTGTTCACTTCTATTACAACGCCGATCTTTAATAAATAGCTCCAGTGTATAAGAGTTATCTTAAAATAATTTGGCCAGCTCAGTTATGTTTGTTGTCGCCAAAATCGATTCGCTATCTGTGGCTGCTTGTTATCCCAGCTTCTGGCTGTTTCTTACCCCTTTGATCTGAAACGAAAACAGCAGTAGCTGGTCAATCAACCAAGATATTAGGAACCTTTATATTGGTAATAAAGAATTTAAAATATTAATGAAACCTTTTGATGTGTGTTTGATGTTTACTTCGTTTCCTGTAATGAAGTACGTTATTGCTACTTCTTTCAGTTTATGCTAATGTGTAATATCTAATTAAGCCCCGGACATGCAGTTGAGCGGTGTCAGTTGTCTTTCAGGTGGTAGAGAAGTGTTTCATGTGTACGGTCTTGGTGTGGCGCGGGCGTGGAACCCGGCAAACAGTTGCACGACAAAAATCATGTCTATGGTTATCAGTAGCAGTGGTTTCATATGAGCCCGTTTTATTGTTATCAGAAGCAGTCGTTTCATATGGGCTCGTTTTATGGTTATTAGTAGCAGTCGTTTCATATGAGCCAGTTTTATGGCTATCAGTAGAAGTCATTTCATATGAGCCCGTTTTATGGTTATCAGTAACAGTCGTTTCATATGAGCCCGTTTTATTGTTATCAGTAGCAGTGATTTCATATGAGCTCGTTTTATGGTTATCAGAAGCAGTCGTTTCATATGAGCCCGTTTTATGTTTGTCAGTAGGAGTCGTTTCGTAGGTACAAAAATATCGAGAGAACACAAAGAGTATGTACATTATGTCATATTAATGAGATTGAGGATGAGTTTCATTTTATTCTTCAGTGTCCACGATACGAAACTTTAAGAAATAGATTTATTAAGAAATACTACTCCAAGAACCCCAGTGCTTTTAAACTAATACAGCTATTATCAACTACAAACAATAAGGAGATAAATAACCTTGGCAAATACTTACTACAGGCGAACAAAATGAGGGATATGCTATTACTACAAACAACTTAATATATCTATATTTGTGTAACCCATATTGATGATTGTTTATATATAGATATAGATGGATTGTTTTATCGGTATATGTGTATGTATTTATGTAAGTCATTCTCCACCATTGTTCCGCACTATTGTACATAATATTGTATCTCATTGTTATAATGCTGATAAGATGGAAAACTTAACGCAATAAAGAACTTGAACTTGAATTTTTTTTATATATATATATGAGCCCGTTTTATGGTTATCAGTAGCAGTGGTTTCATATGAGCCCGTTTTATTGTTATCAGTAGTAGTGGTTTCACATGAGCCAGTTTCATGATTATCAGTAGCAGTGGTTCATATGAGCTCGCTTTATTGTTGTCAATAGGAGTAGTTTTATATGAGCCGGTTTTATGGTTATCAGTAGCAGTCATTTTATATGAGCCAGTTTCATGGTTATCAGTAGCAGTTATTTCATATGAGCCCGCATTAAGGTTATCAGTAGCAGTCATTTCATATGAGTTCGTATTAAGGTTATCAGTAGCAGTCATTTCATATGAGCTCGTATTAAGGTTATCAGTAGCAGTCATTTCATATGAGCTCGTATTAAGGTTATCAGTAGCAGTCATTTCATATGAGCCCGCATTAAGGTTATCAGTAGCAGTCATTTCATATGAGCCCGCATTAAGATTATCAGTAGCAGTCATTTCATATGAGCCCGCATTAAGGTTATCAGTAGCAGTCATTTCATATCAGCTCGTATTAAGGTTATCAGTAGCAGTCATTTCATTTGACTCCGTATTAAGGTTATCTGTAGCAGTCATTTCATATGAGCCCGCATTAAGGTTATCATAGCAGTCATTTCATATGAGCTCGTATTAAGGTTATCTGTAGCAGTCATTTCATATGAGCCCGCATTAAGGTTATCAGTAGCAGTCATTTCATATGAGCCCGCATTAAGGTTATCTGTAGCAGTCATTTCATATGAGCCCGCATTAAGGTTATCAGTAGCAGTCATTTCATATGAGCTCGTATTAAGGTTATCAGTAGCAGTCATTTCATTTGACTCCGTATTAAGGATATCTGTAGCAGTCATTTCATTTGACTCCGTATTAAAGTTATCAGTAGCAGTCATTTCATTTGACTCCGTATTAAGATTATCAGTAGCAGTCGTATCACAATTTAAAGTTATCAGTAGTAGTCGTTTTATATGAGCCCATTTTGAACATTCGTGGGATAACTCAACGCTGATTGATTGATCCATTCATTTCAACACGCCCTTCAGGGTCAGATGTTAATAATTAATACGAAAGATGTCAGGTTAGTTGTCTTGCACCTCCGCACAAGGAGGGTGGCTATTTTAGTTAGGTCAGTGGTTCAAGTTCAAGTTCTTTATTTGCTTTGAGTTTTACAACTCATCAGCTGAATACATAACATTAATAATACAACATAGTTATACAAAATACACACGTGCAAAACAATGGTGGGTGTGGTTTATATATAATCATGGACAAATGAAGTGATATAAGTTACATTTATTACATTAACTATCATCCTGCATTAACCGATCTCTAATTGTATTCGCTTGCACTAAATATTTGTCTAGGTTATTCAATTCCTTATTGTTACCGGTGGTTAATAACTGTATAAAACGATACACACTTGGCCTCTTATAATAATAAATTTTTATATATTTACAACGCAAATCTTTGTATTGTGGACACTCTATTATAAAGTGGTATTCATCTTCTATGGAATTAGCGTTACACAGAGTACATATTCTTTCTGATCGTTCAATGTTTCGATACCTGCCAGATTCTACATTTAATTTATGAGCGCATATTCTAATCTTACATATTTCTTTTATATATCGCGTTTCCATTGGCAATCTTAAATACGTTTGTAATCTAAATTCATTTAATAAATGTTGATATAAAAGTCCTCTAGATGTTGTCATTGTTTTACTGTAACATAATTGCTTAAAAGTATCTAATATCCTTTCTTTGATTATAATGTAAATACTGTCGTCAATATACGATAAATTCCAAATATAGTTCAATCCAAGTGAATACAATTCGTGCCTAATGTTAATTAACCAATTATCGTTATAGTGTGCCATTTCTTCATATATACCCCTTAGAATACAATTTGTAGTGTTACGTAATTTTATCCAATATTTAAAAATTCTCAGTTTTCTTGTCATTTGAAGTGGAAAGCGTCCCAGTTCGCTATAAACAAATTCGTTACACGTTCCTTTTCTTACACCCAATAATCTTTTACAAAATTGTATATGTACTTTTTCAACATTATGACCCGAGTGAAAGTCACAAACTTCAACACCATAACTAAGGATAGAGTTAATATATGTATCAAAAACAGCAAGCATTGTTTCGATATTGAAGAAATTGTTTCTACATACATTCAATATTGAGAATAATGCCTTCCGTCCTTGTTCTGCAAATCGCTTCTGTGTACGTGCAAATTTACCATTATAGAAAAATAAAACGCCAAGATAAATAAATTCATTTACAACCTCTAGTTTACATCCATTAAAGTACGATTTCTCATTATCTCGTAATTTACCTCCGTTTCTAAAAACAACAATTTTAGTTTTATTTGTATTGACAGTTAAATCCCAGTTTTGGGTATAATTAAACAGAGAATTGATCATTTTTTGTAACCCTTCTGGTTTTTCAGCTAACAGAACCATGTCATCGGCGTACATTATCAGGAATATGTTTAACATTTGTATATCGATGTAAGGACAGTACTGTTGTCTGATATCTCACAGTCATTGACATACATGGAAAATAATATTGGCGACAACACTTCTCCTTGAAATAAACCATTTTTGCATATAAAGAAATCAGAAATTACATTATTATATTTTACATAACATTTAACATTTTGATATAACGACCTTATTATAGCAAGCATTTTCCCACTTACGCCTTGTTTAATTAATTTATATCACAAATGTCAAATGCTTTTTTGTAGTCAACAAAACAGCAATAAAGCCGTTTTCGTGCATTACACACTCTGTTTATTAGGGACTGTAGAACGAAAATTGCATCCACAGTGGACAAATGTTTTCTAAAGCCAAACTGGGCGTCAGTGATAATATTATTTTCCATGTCAAAAATACATAATCTTTCATTAGGCACAGCACTCGCCTGATCGAAACATACATCGGTTGCTGGGTGTCAAACAAAGCAAAGTATTATCAGTGAATTGATGATCAATTAATATAATGCTATTGATAACCATACAACGGGCTAAAAGAGTGCCCCTCAACTGGTACATCACATCCCGTGGTGTGTACTGTTCTGCACATGGGAACGTGCAATTAATAGATCATCTGATACTTAATGGTAGCATATACCAGATTAGAACCTGATGACGTAATAACTGAACTGCCTCTATGTTCATATTAGTATCGAGTTCAATTGATGCGAACATTTGAGTTGTGTTATAAAACGTGCGTTAGCCTGATCTTTGCGTTCAAGTTATTTAACGACACTCAGCACATTTTACTACAGTTATGTGTCGTCGGATGTATGGTTAGGACCACTGTGGTAATTAGCGAGGAACCTTGTTGCCGCCACTCCATGGACTACTCTGTTAGTTGATTAGCAGCAAGGCCACTTTTATATGTACTATCCCACAGACAGGATAGTACATACCACGTACTTTGTCAAACTAGTCGTGGAGAACTGGCTGGAACGAGAATTATCCCAATGGGCCCACCGACGAGGATCGATCCCCGACCGATCGCGCATCACGGCCTACGTCCTTTAACGTTAAATGAATAACAAGTGCAAGAACCAGTCAAGTTGTTAACGACTGCCCACGACACTGACGATAGCAAAGTATTTAAAGGTGTGGAGGATGAAGTCGAGGTAAGTATGTATTTAAATAGGAAAAACTGTTGTTGTTTTTCAGTGTATAATAATTGACATTGACTGTAATAATATAAATAACAACCCATTTGACGCCCGTGAGTCTGTACGCATTGTCTTGACTTAAATATTTTAAAACCAAAAAGTAAAATTCTGTACACCATGTTCCACAAATAATAGCCGTTGATTTAAGGCTGTTGATAAATGTAGAATGTTTGTCATCACCTTCTTAGGTATTTTAACAATGTGTTCATTAACTCGAAAGATCCATTCAGCTGATTAGGATTTTATCGTTCTAACCAGTGCACCACAACTGGTCAAAGGCCATGGTATGTGTTTTCCTGTCTGTGAGAAAGTGCATATAAAATATCCCTTGCTGCACTAGGAAAAATGTAGCGGGTTTCCTATGATGACTACGAGTCAGAATTACCAACTGTTTGACATCCAATAACCGATGAGTAATTAATCAATGTGCTCCAGTGGTGTCGTTAAACAAAACAAAACAAACTTGTTCATTAAATGCACAGTTTCTTTAATAAATAACCAACACTCATTTTATATTATGAGTATTAGTAAACACAGTGATTGAATGCATTACATAAACTTTATAGATCATGCATGACCAACGAAAGAAATGTATGAATAATCTCGTAAAACAAACCAACCAATTCACACTAATGACTGCTAACAAAATAACGTAATACGTTTCAGAATATAATTATAACGTTCTCTCATTTTATTCCCCTCATTTTCGTTATTTCGGTAGGCGACGTTGCCGCTCAATTCGATTCACGTAATGTCATTACAGATATTGATTCACTTAGCAGGGTTATGGAAAAGTAATTGAGAGTGAAGTTTATCAGAAAATTTAATAAAGAACTAAGGAAGACTTTTGCTGCCAAACTGACACGATTCAAGACACAAAATCTGTCAGAAGGTGGCGGTTTTGGGTGGTGGTTCTGCCTTCGTTTGTATTAAAACGCTTACGTGTATTGTTTAATTAGCGATTTTGGTATCTAACATTCATTCATTTCGACTTATGTTCTGGACACACACCTCAGCTATCTGAGCTGTCTGTCCAGGACAATAGGTTAGTTGTTAGTGGTTAGTGAGAGAGAAGAGGGTGTAGTATTCATACACTTACCCAATGAGTCGTTAAAACTCGCTCTGGGTGGGAGCCGGTACCGGGCTGCGAACCCTGTACCTACCAGCGTTATGTCCGATGGTTTAACCATGACACCACCGAGGCCGGTATCTAACACAATTTCTGTTGTACTTGTTCTACATGGAGATAGAGTAAACACGTAGCAACACACTATATTCCCACCAAATAGGACGTTTTCCTTTATGTTCTTTTTATTCATAAAAAACTTTGTATATGCCTTTGATATACTTGTCGCTGCTATCACAGGGGATACATTTTTCTAATACCACCAGTGAGTCGTTTCGCTGTACTTTCTGACAGACAAAATAATTAATTTAGTGTACGAGCCATACACGTTTTCGGTACCAAAATTGGAGAAAATGCTAATTTTTTTTGGTTATTTTGGGGGTTTTTTATTTATTAGATTAGGTTAGATTAGACACCCCAACATGAAAAATACATTCGCTATTGGGTGTCAAATTATGGTAAATGCAAAACATTAAGTGATAATATAAGGTTGGTTTTTTGGAAGATGCATGAAAAGGACGTGCGATGTCTGTATTGTATTTTTAAATTTCTATTTTAAAAAGTCTTAGTTCTTTCCTTGATATGAATAGTATATTAGAGAAACAATATAATCAGTTATGTATCATATCATGTAAACATGCTTCTTGGTAAAAGACCTTGCCCTACTAGGATGGCAGTATATGGAAGGGGGAGGCGAGATATGTTCTCTTTTATTGTTTACCACGTTTTACTAAAGCACGCTCAGTCAGTAACGGTCAAACCTGTCGGTTGAGTGCTCACTTGAGGTGCTTGCGTCGCAGGATCGATTCGCCTCGGTGGATCCATTCCACTGATTGGGGTTTTTTCTCGTTCCAACCAGTGCACCACAACTGTTCAAATGCCGTGATACGTGCTTTCCTGTCTGTGGGAAAGTGCATATAAAAGATCCCTTGCTGCTAATGGAAACATGTGACGGGTTTCCTCTGATGACTACCTGTCAGAATGTTTGACATCCAATAGCTGATGATTAATTAATTAATCAATGTGTTCTAGTGGTGTCGTTAAACAAAAACAAACTTTATCTTTCAGAGGTCGTCGTGTAATGGTTAACGTCGTCCGTATCAAGTAACCAGGTCTTCGTGCTCAACATTGTTATTTCCCTCACGGTTTACTTCTCCAGTGTTGCTGTGATTACCGTGTTATCAGCCAATTTCTAGTCCGTCGTCGGGACCACCGTTGTGTTTTACAGTTATACAGTCTTATAACTTCCAGTCGGAAGTTGACCACGGGCATGTCACGAGGGGATAGAGAGGAGAAATGCAACGTAGGGTTATTATCTACAGAAATTACCCAGATACCTTTTTCATTTTCAGTCTCATCAAATGTTTTGTGCACATATTATCTCACTTACCAGAGCCCAATTTCACAAAACATCATAAGCCTAATTTTGCAAGTAAACGTAAATTTATGACAAACCGCAATTCTTATTACTATTATAGTATAATACAGTTAGAAGTACACATATTTTCTTATTACTATTATAATACAGTTAGAAGTACACATATTTTCTTATTACTATTATAGTATAATACAGTTAGAAGTACACATATTTTATTATTACTATTATAGTACAGTTAGAAGTACACATATTTTATTATTACTATTATAATACAGTTAGAAGTACACATATTTTATTATTACTATTATAGTATAATACAGTTAGAAGTACACATATTTTATTATTACTATTATAGTATAATACAGTTAGAAGTACACATATTTTATTATTACTATTATAGTATAATACAGTTAGAAGTACACATATTTTATTATTACTATTATAGTATAATACAGTTAGAAGTACACATATTTTCTTATTACTATTATAGTATAATACAGTTAGAAGTACACATATTTTCTTATTACTATTATAGTATAATACAGTTAGAAGTACACATATTTTCTTATTACTATTATAGTATAATACAGTTAGAAGTACACATATTTTATTATTACTATTATAGTACAGTTAGAAGTACACATATTTTATTATTACTATTATAATACAGTTAGAAGTACACATATTTTATTATTACTATTATAGTATAATACAGTTAGAAGTACACATATTTTATTATTACTATTATAGTATAATACAGTTAGAAGTACACATATTTTATTATTACTATTATAGTATAATACAGTTAGAAGTACACATATTTTCTTATTACTATTATAGTATAATACAGTTAGAAGTACACATATTTTATTATTACTATTATAGTACAGTTAGAAGTACACATATTTTATTATTACTATTATAGTATAATACAGTTAGAAGTACACATATTTTATTATTACTATTATAGTACAGTTAGAAGTACACATATTTTATTATTACTATTATAGTATAATACAGTTAGAAGTACACATATTTTATTATTACTATTATAGTATAATACAGTTAGAAGTACACATATTTTCTTATTACTATTATAGTATAATACAGTTAGAAGTACACATATTTTATTATTACTATTATAGTATAATACAGTTAACAGTAGAAGTACACATATTTTCTTATTACTATTATAGTATAATACAGTTAGAAGTACACATATTTTCTTATTACTATTATAGTATAATACAGTTAGAAGTACACATATTTTCTTATTACTATTATAGTATAATACAGTTAGAAGTACACATATTTTATTATTACTATTATAATACAGTTAGAAGTACACATATTTTATTATTACTATTATAGTATAATACAGTTAGAAGTACACATATTTTATTATTACTATTATAGTATAATACAGTTAGAAGTACACATATTTTATTATTACTATTATAGTATAATACAGTTAGAAGTACACATATTTTATTATTACTATTATAGTATAATACAGTTAGAAGTACACATATTTTATTATTACTATTATAGTATAATACAGTTAGAAGTACACATATTTTATTATTACTATTATAGTACAGTTAGAAGTACACATATTTTATTATTACTATTATAGTATAATACAGTTAGAAGTACACATATTTTATTATTACTATTATAGTATAATACAGTTAGAAGTACACATATTTTATTATTACTATTATAGTATAATACAGTTAGAAGTACACATATTTTATTATTACTATTATAGTACAGTTAGAAGTACACATATTTTATTATTACTATTATAGTATAATACAGTTAGAAGTACACATATTTTATTATTACTATTATAGTATAATACAGTTAGAAGTACACATATTTTATTATTACTATTATAGCACAGTTAGAAGTACACATATTTTATTATTACTATTATAGTATAATACAGTTAGAAGTACACATATTTTATTATTACTATTATAATACAGTTAGAAGTTCACATATTTTATTTTATTTTGCACTTAAAATGCCCCATGTTCCATAATGATATAATTGTCTGTGTGAATAGACGCCGAACATGTGTAACGTTAACGTACGTACCGGTATAGCTGTTAGTCGCAGACGTAAACTTACGATGTGTTGTGAAACTGGCTCCCGGCCTTTCTATCCAGGGTAGAGTTTAATGATTAGTTGATACATGGAAGAGAAGTTGGCACTGTAACCGTACACTGGGCAGTTAAAACAAGGTTGGAACTGGTACGGGGATGCAAACCCATATGGCTAAATCCCCATAAGGCTATTTTTTAAATCTTCATAAATTATATATTTAAATGTTGTTTTGCATTTACAATATGAATACCTGGAGGGTGTAAATCTAATGAGAAATTGTTCTTCCATGATTTCATCTTTCAAAACTATTCCATTAACAGATTTCTAAACATGCGAAAGCGAGCCCAAATTCACCCCTTATCCATGAGATTATAGTAAAGTGATGTCCCCTGCCTCCACCCCCGCTTCCGACGCATATGACATATATGCAGACCTCACCAGTTTCTTTAACAAGAGAAGAATAAAAAATATGATTTGTTTTGTTAAACGACACCACAAGAGCACATTTATTAATTAATCACTGACTATTTGATGTCAAACATATTTTGTAATTGTAACACTTAGTCTTGGGGAAACCCGCCGCATGTTTTCATTAACAGCATGGGATCTTTTATGTGCACTTTCCCACAGACACGATAGCACATTCCACAGGCTTTGAAATACCAGTATTGGGGCACTGGTTGGGACGGAAGAAAATCCAGTTAGAGAATTGTTCCACCGATGGAATTCGATCCTTGGACCCAAACACCTCAGGCAAGCGCTCTACCGACTGAGCCAGATCTGGTCCTCAGACCGGAAGTGCTCCTAATGTCGAGACGCCGGTGGTTGACTGCATACGAGCGAGAAAGCGGATGTCGGCTGCATTACGTCCACTTATTCCATCTCTACAGATGGATTCTGCTGGACCTGCACTCTGTCTTCATTTGTGGCCGACAGTTCGCTTGCTTCTGTTGCGACGGATCAATCCCGATGGTTGACGCTTTGATAAATTCTCGTTAGACCACCCATTAACCTTATTCTGTCAAAGAGACGTTTTAATTAGTCCTCCAGGAATGCCTAAAAAAGGGCCTCAATTTGTGAGCCAGCTAGTTGGGAAGTATAACATGTGTCACCATTGGTGAAACTGTGCTTTTGGGTATTGAGTTAATTAAAATGTAATATTTATGATGACAGATTCTAAATGTGGTGCCAAAACGACGGTGGTAATTTTCCAAAACTTTAACATCAAACCGCAAGGGATGCACCACACAAGGCTCATGTATTCAAATTCGCTGATACAGTCTGTTGATAGTGAGAGTGGCTCTGACAGTCGTTAGAAAATATATGATGATGGTAGTAGTATCTCTGGATATCCATGCTTGGAATATATTAAAACTCACGGACGTAGTTATTTTTTGTCGGGTTCGGAGCAGTGTTGAAGAATTAAATTTTAATATTTCATCTCCGAATACATTTTTTATATTTAGATTGCCTAAAATATCAATTTATGATAATAATGTAGAACCAGAAAAAATACTTAATGAACAAATGGGAAAAATTACAGTTTGGGAATTTATAAAGTACCTTATACCTTTCCCTCGCCAATTCTAAACCTCGATTGTTCGAGTCCTGCTTGGAAATTATGGGGGTATAATTAGTACCACTCGATGGAATGAGGCATACCGTTATACCATCGAGTGGAGTGCCTCGTTAAGTAAAACATTTCCTTCGTTCCATCGAGTGGTACTAGTTAAACACCCATATCTCCAACCAGGACCCGAACCCCTATGGCCTAAACGTGGTTAGGTAAGTATAGTTAGACTTGACCTTTGATCAGCTTCTCAACAAAGATTTTTTTGTGATCTGAATTTGAATAAAATTGCTGGCTTTATTTCCAGCAAGGTGGATTATGAAGATCAAAAACTTCTCAGCATACATATCACCTCAACAGTATCATTAGTTTAATCTTCTCTGGTGTGATTATTTATGTTTTTGATAATGTGGGTTAATAGTGAAAAGAGATTATGACAAATTAGAATTATTGTTGTTTGTTTACAATTATCGATGAAACAGTTTCAAGGAATATGCATAGTGGCCCAGTGGACTATCTTACATTCCAGCCGCCAGTGCACCACAACTGGTATATCAAAGATTGTGGTATGTTCTATCCTGTCTGTGGGAAAGTGCATATAAAAGATCATTTGCTGCATTAGGAAAATTATAACGGGTTTCCTCTGAATTAATAAATGTTTGACACTCAATAGCCGATAATTAAATAAACAGTGTGCTCTAGTGGTGTTGTTAAACGTTTAGGTATTATGTATGATACTTAATATTTTTAGGGAGTATACATAATTCCTGAGTGAATCAGACATTACATATATTATCTGAACTTTTCACGGATTATAATATATATGAAGAGTCCATCCTGTAATATCCAAACAGATAGTCAGTATTATAACTGTCATGTATGTCAAGGTCACAATGACATACTAAATTAAAAACCTATAATTATGTTAGGTCAGTATAAGTTGTTGGTAAATTATTCTTTCTTAGGTATAAATATTCCACGATTGCAGAGTCCTAAACTTTAAAATTCCAAAATATCAGCTTACCAAAGAATGTGACATCACTGGTTATTCCAGTGGACCCTCCATAATTATAATCTCTTATTATATGTATTCACAGTAATTCTTTTAATAGAATAATCAACGGCCTAAAACCCTGAATCATTTGGTTTCAGACCACACAGATGTTCATGTTTCTGATCGCCAAGACAATGGTGAACAGCATCTAAAAGACTGAAATACCATTTTCTACAGTAGTAGTGTTTTCTAAATGTTCGAAAAACAAATGTAAAATAGGTTTCACTTGTTTATTTTCTCGTAAACATTCGTAATAATATATTCGTTCGTTGGGCCCAGTGGACTGTCTCACATTCCAGCCAGTGCACCACGACCGGTATTTCAAAAGTTGTGGTATGTGCTATCCTGTCTGTGGGAAAGTGCATATAAAATATCATTTGCTGCATTAGGAAAATTATAACGAGTTTCCTCTGATGACTACGTGTCAGAATTACCAAATGTTTGACATTCAATAGCCGATAATTAATTAATCAGTGTGCTCTAGTGGTATTGTTAAACAAAACACACACGTTCATCCTGAAAACTCCGAATGCTTAGATATTCAAAATACACCACAGACTGCACCTTTAAACATCGTCTCAAACCCGCTTATCAGGAAATTATTGACCATATTTTTCTTCATTACGTTTGCGTGTTGTACAATAGCGGCTTCGTGCGGCCATTTCTCACCAGGTTATTAGCGGTAGTTGACGCTTAAATTTGCTGTCTCGAGACTCACACAATATTCGAAGGTTATCTAACGCCGGTCTATTAGAACGGCCCGGACACATTTTAACTCGCTTCACCACGCTAGCCACTTGTATAATAAATGACTTTTCACAAAGGCCCAAGAGAACTTAGGGCAAAGAATTCTGTCTTTTGGAAACCCGAGTTGCAAATTGAAGCAAGCGCCAAAGCTTCCGCCACAAACGTGTTATCTAACTGCCAGATAGATAAAATGAATTATTTAAAGTGGAAATTCCCGGAAGAAATGTAATTTTCTCAAATGGAATTAGACCAAGTTTACGACATTGTCCTTCATACGTTTGTCATAAATAATGAAATTAAGATAAAGTAATGTCACCTTAGCAGGATCCTTCCTGTTGTTCCATTGAAAAGGAAGATTTGTGATTTCGATTTCTTCCGCTCATTTTTTCCTACAAATAGGAATAGCTAAGAAAGTGAAACTGATAAAGGTTTAGCTATAAAGGTTTGCCTTAATTCATGCAACAAGTGGAATGTAATGTACACTGCCACCAACACGCACAGCAACGCACAAACATGCAGGCACGCACTCACGCACGGTCTTCTACATTCAGACCACCATCAATATGATCTTCTAAACGACCACAACATACACCATTACCTATACCACCACCAACACGATTATCTACACCACCACCACGATCGTCTACACCACCACCACAACAATCATCTCCACCACCACCACGATCGTCTACACCGCCACCACCACAATCATCTACACCACCACAATCATCTACACAACCACCAACACAATCTACACCACTACCAAAACGATCATCTACACCACCACCACGATCGTCCACATCACCACCAACACAATCATCTATACCACCACCAACACCAATCATCTACACCACCAACACAATCATCTACACCACCAACACAATCATCTACACCAACACAATCGTCTACACCACCAACACAATCATCTACACCAACACAATTATCTACATCACCAACAACAATCGTCTACACCACCACCATCACAATCATCTACAACACCACCAACATAATCATCTACAACACCAACAACACAATCATCTACACCACCACCATGATCGTCTACTCCACCACCAACACAATCATCTACGCCACCAACAACACAATCATCTACACCACCACGATCGTATACATCACCACCACAATCATCTACACCACAACAACAACACAATCATCTACACCACCACCACGATCGTCTACTCCTCCACCACCACAATCGTCTACACCACCACCAACACAATCGTCTACACCACCACAATCATCTACACCACCACCAACACAATCGTCTACACCACCAACACAATCATCTACACCACCAACACAATCGTCTACACCACCACAATCATCTACAACAACACCAACACAAGCATCTACAAAAACACCAACACAATCATCTACATCACCACCAATACAATCATCTACACCACCACCAACACAATCGTCTCCACCACCAACACAATCATCTACACCAACACAATTATCTACATCACCACCAACCCAATCGTCTACACCACCACCACCACCACAATCATCTACAACACCACCAACACAATCATCTACAACACCACCAACACAATCATCTACAAAAACACCAACACAATCATCTACACCACCAATACAATCATCTACACCACCACCAACATTTCACTGTTTTATGTCTACATATTCAACACACCAAGTTTACCCAGATTGTTTGCGGTCAGCAAAATAAAAGAGTAGGCAAAAATAATGTTGGCTTTTTGGTGTCGAAAAGTTATCAGTACCCTATCGATTTTCAACAAAAAGGTCCAACTATGCGTCGCCGTATTGAACTATCACTGGAAGATAAACATAAAATCATCAAAAGTTTTGAACGTATTTATTAAGCAATCGTTTAAGAGAAAGGTTCTTTATTGGAACACTATATGTTTGATAAATCTTCAAGAAATGATACATAATATATAAGGCCGAGTACTAATAGAATGCTAGCGGAAACAAACGACAGAGTGGATTAAAAGCTTTTGCGTCGATGGAAACCCCTGAAAACCAGACACTTCTGAATTACTTCGTGTGTGTGTGTGTGGGTGCGTGCGTGCGTGTGCGTGTGTGCGTGCGTGCGTACATGAGTGTGCATGCGTGCTGCGTGTGTGTATGTGTGCGTGTGTGCGTGCGTGTTGTGTGTGTGTGTGCGTGCGTGTGATGCGTGTGTGTGTGTGGTGCGCGCGTGTGTGTGTGTGTGTGTGTGGTGCGTGCGTGCGTGTGTGTGTGTGTGTGTGTGGTGCGTGTGTGTGTGTTTGGGTGCGTGCGAGCGTGTGTGTGTGTGCGTGCGATCGTGTGTATGGGTGCGTGCGAGCGTGTGTGTGGGGGGTGCGTGTGTGTGGGTGCGTGCGAGCGTGTGCGTGTGTGTGTAAAATTCCTGCCGGACATTCCAGCAAGCTATTAATTCTGCCGGCCCGAATCAGGTACGGCTCTGGTTACTCCTTGTATAGAGGAAATGTTTACACTATGATGAATCTCTTCGTTCCTAGTTTGAGGATTCGTTCAAATACATTTTGAAGACAGTTACAAATTATTTATTTTCTGTGGACATGAACGTAACTAGAAAAGAGCCCAGGGAAAGAGGCAAGAAAAAGCTATATATTGTAATGCCTTGATTGTTTTCGCCCCCGTAGTGCAGCAAATCCTCAAATTCGGGCAAACATTATAGAGATATTCGAGTAAAATGTGCTAACTTGATACCTTTTTACCATGTATTTCCGTCATTCTACCCACAATATTAGTTGTAATCCATGTTAAAATGTGTAGTGATTCGTTTGCAACCCTATATAGCTATTTGGTAGCAATGTTAATATGAATAAATGTTGTCATCCAGATTCGCGTATTTTTGTTTAAATTGGGCAAAAACGAACCCCCCTCCCCCGCTACAAAAATGGGAGCCCGTACGTCTAGGTCGGTACGTTTCTGGGCCCAATTTCACAAAACATCGTAAGTTACGACATCGACACGTGTTTGGCATCTATTTCACAAAGTAAATGACATCATGACAAAAGATGACGCATTTTAAGAACAACAAAAAATTAAATATATGTATTCAATCTATATTTGTTGTACTGTTAATAGTAATAAGAACTGTGGCATAGTCGTATGTTTACGTTTCCGTTCGGCACTAGCCTTACGAATTTATGTCAAATAGGGCCCTGTTATCTGGAGGCTATTAAAATGTCAGTGACTCGTGGAACGTACAGTTTGATCATAGAGGAGAGTGTGTAACTCCTACTCGCGTGGGCGGGACGTAGCCCAGTGGTAAAGCGCTCGCTTGATGCGCGGTCGGTTTGGGATCGATCCCCGTCGGTGGGCCCATTGGGCTATTTCTCGTTCTAGCCAGTGCACCACGACTGGTATATCAAAGGCCGTGGTATGTGCTATCCTGTCTTTGGGATGGTGCATATAAAAGATCCCTTGCTGCTAATCGGAAAGAGTAGCCCATGAAGTGGCGACAGCGGGTTTCCTCTCAATATATGTGTGGTCCTTAACCATATGTCTGACGCCATATAACTGTAAATAAAATGTGATGAGTGTGTCGTTAAACAAATCATTTTCTTCCTTCCTACTCGCGACTAACAACAAATGAAAAGACTCGCGGTTCAGATACAGTTATAAAAGTCTGTTTTGTTTAACGACATCACTAGAGCACATTGATTTATTAATCATCGGCTATATGTCAAACATATAATATGGTAATTTTGACAGTCATAGAGAGGAAACCCGCTACATCTTTTCCATTATTAGCAAGGGATCTTTTATATGCACCATCCCACAGACAGGATAGCACATACCACGGCCTTTGATATACCAGTCGTATTGCGCTGCTGGAACGAGAAGTAGCCCAATGGGCTCACCGACGGGAATCGATCTTAGACCGTCCGCGCATCAGGCGTGCGCTTTACCACCGGGCTACGTCCCGCCCTTAGTTCAGATACGGAGACTGCTGTTGATACGACAGTGTGAACAGCCTCCTGTGTAATACATTTAGAACATCTAGAAGTCACATCAGTTTATTGTCAGAGCACGTTTAAATAGTGTTGTATCTTCTTGAGACGTTGTCGTATTTGCTCGAGGCATATAGGAGATTAAATACCAATTTGAAAAGCCGTTGTGGACATATATTCTATTATCGATAATTGAGAGATGATCTAAAAATAATCAGAGGACAGTTGAGCAGCATTTAGATCTAGCAACTACCACATAATAAAATGAAAAACTGACAGGGTCGTACTTAGCGGCAGAGCAATACAATTAGAAAACTGTTTGTTTGTTTTTTACCGTATCATTTTGTGGATTTTGTTTTTACTGTATTCTTTATAACCATGAAATATATAGATCTACAGAAGCCATAAAAGTATCATTCGGTTATTCTAGACATTATTCTAAACAAAATAACTAACACTTGAACACTATTTAAATTTTTATATGTTTTTATTTCCCGCACCCCAACCGCCAATATTGGCTTAAGATTGGTCACGACTTGATTGTTAATTTGTATATGATGTCCGGGATAAAGAGAAATCCCTGGCCCCGTCTCTCTTCCACAGCTTCACAGGATGTGACACTCCTGTTTCTTTGGAAAATGTAAAACAGTCGGGAGAAGGGGGAGCGGGCCAAGGCCAGTAACCTGGAACATGTTGAAAGAGCAAGGGCGGTGTTATATAACCAGAACGGGGAGACAATGGAAACCATTCCACCCACTCACGATGCCCATTTTACAACCTACCAAGCTAGAATCTATAGTGCAATACGAAAGGCCGTCTTAACATGTTCCGATCGTTCTGGTCGCTTCTCCTCTTTTGATGTGCACTGCAGACTGCCTTCTTTGTACTTACCTGATGTCGTACTTCGCAAGTATCTTTTTGCACCTAGGTTCAGTCGACTACATCGTGCTAAATATTGCGTACAAAGATGAATTTCACAAATACAATCACAAAGGACACTGGTATCTTTGCTAATAATCGTTGCAGATGTTTTTCCTCAATGTGTTGTCTCCATGTTTCCAGTGGCTAAGAACTGGACTGTCGAATGTCATCCGAATCGGTGCAACAGGTTCAAAACCTGCCAATTGACAGTGTTTTAAATACTATATTTACTGGATCGATGTTTCTGCTGGTGGACTATTAGTCGCAATTTAAATATTTCTGAATATAAATACTAAATTGTTACATTAGTTACGAAATGAGTGTTTGGCAGTACATATTCTTAACTACCGGTTAAGGTGTTTCTATTTTCGTAGAAGCCAGTTTGGCCTGTCAAATGTCATGCGAATCAGTGCAGTAGATTCGAGGCGTTAAACCGAGGTGAACAGTCAGCTTCCTGACAATTTTGGAGGGGATCAGTTATGGTCTAGGGTGGAATGACCATGACTGCTGAAACCCAATTTCACATTATCAAAGAGAGGTGTACAGGCCAATACCATCTCACCCATAGCCGTGCCCTTTGCGCGTCACACTGGCCGAAATTCCGTTTATCAAGACCACAACGGTCGTGCTCATCGTAATAGACAAGTGACGGCATTCGTGTAACAGCAAAACATCAACACTTCTAAGCCCCGACCTTTCACCCATCGAACACTTCTGGGACATCATAGGGCGACGCCTCAAACAACGTGAACGTCAGCCGAGCTCTCTGTCCGAGTCGGGGACTGCGATCCAAATTCAGATTGGACGCTTAATAAGGAAGCGAATAATTAGGCCCTGGACCAGACGTTGGATCTGACGTTGTGGGATCGCTCGCCATTCTTGTTGCAATGCTGCTGACAATTCTGCTAAATTTTGGACTGGAGGATCTCTCTGACGTACTCTTCGACCCAGAATGTCCGACAAGTTCTCAATCTGATTGAGGTCGGAGCTTCGTGCCGGCCAAGGAATGGGAGTGATTGCATTTCGCTGTAGGAAATCCATTACTGCACACGTTCGATGGGGTCTAGCATTGTCATCCATAAACAGTGGTCTCGTGGCCAAAGCATAGTTGTCAAAGTGAGGGACGACAACGGTTTCCAGGATAGGATGTCCCTCTGATATCTTGGCCTATTAAGATTGCCTTCAACAGTGAACAGATCCAACTTGCAATCAATCAAAACGCATCCCCACACCATCACAGAATCACCGCTAAATGGAATGGTTTCCTGGATGTTGTTGGCGGCATAGGCGGTATTTGATTGCCTCCAGACACGAGTTCTTCCATTAGTCATGTGCAGAAGAAAGCGGCTTTCATCGGACCAATGAATCTTTCACCAGGATGCAAGATTCCATCTATGGCGTACCTGACACCATGCTAAACGTGCTGCTCAGAAGGGGGCGTTTGATAGGACTCCAGGCTCGGCACCCAGCGGTCTTCAGCCGATTCCTTACGGTCCTCGTTGATATGGCCCTGTTGGGAATCCAGTTATCTCTCAAGGTCTTGCTGCTAGATAAAGGGAAACGTCAAAAAAGTTTTAACAAAGCCCTGTTTTCTTGTGGAGATGTTGTCCTGGACGGTTCATGTCCTTGGCGTCATTGGTTTGTTGGTGTTTTCGTACGAGTCGACTAATAATTACAGTATGATTCCGACCCAACTGACGCCCAATTTCCCTGCATAACAATCCCGCATTATTCATTCCAATAATCTGCCACCTAGTGGCAATGGACAGTTTTCGGCGAACCATTAGACGCTTATTAAGCACAAAAGGAAAATTATTTTCCAAAAACAAGCATAAAATTTAATTGAATAAAAACGTGGTTTTCCCACGTGTGAGGGTAGTTTTCTGCACGTACTATTTGTCGGGTTCTTGACTGGCATGGACAACAAAACGACAGTATGGAGCGTATAAAGGGACATTAATATTTCCTGGCTACCACCCATAATAATAATTTGGTGACAATATAAATTGGGTGGTGCTTAATTAATTTCCAGGTGTATATGTGGTTTGTGAGAAAACTATCTAAACGCGAAACTTTAACGTTAAACTGTCTTACATCGTAGAGTGGGCGGACGTAGCCCTTTGGTAAAGCGCTCGCTTCATGTGCGGTTGGTTTGGGATCGCTCCCCGTCCGTGGGCCCATTGGGCTATTTCTCGTTCCAGCCAGTGCACCATGACTGGTATATCAAAGGCTGTGGTATGTGCTATCCTGTCTGTGGGATGGTTCATATAAAACATTCCTTGCTACTAATGAAAAATGTAGCGGATTTCCTCTCTAAGACGACGTCAAAATAAGCAAATGTTTGACATCCAATAGCCGATGATTAACAAATCAATGTGATCTAGTAGTGTCGTTCAACATAACAACAAAATAATTCGTAAAGGTAAGACAAAAATAATTCACAGTCGCATTATTGGTGTATTACGTTTATTTTACTAATTTCTTGAAATTGCAAAACTATTTTATATAACTTTTAACAAAATGTATATAATCTGCTAGAATAATAAATTGTATTACAAGTTTATATATTGTACATAATGTTTAATATCGATGTGGAAGGCAGTTTCAAATCAGTGTATCTTTAACAAATACACAAATACATTTTATAGATTAAAAAAAAAAAAACATTTAATTAAAAAATAAAAACCTGACCAACAATAGAATCCTGAGCTGTGTAGAGGTTCTGGGCCCCGATCGCAAATTAAGAGATAAAAAAAGAAGAAGAAGCAGAAAGTGTTTTTTGCGACAGAAGCATGCAGTTAGACACACTCAACGACGAGGTACTGCTATCAAGGTATCGGGTTCCTCGGGATGCTGTTTTGCTATTGTTGCTTGTGCTTCCAGCGGATTTGGAATCGACTTTTTAATGAAGAAAAAAAAAAGACCTGTACTGAGCACATGATCCAAACCCGTTCACCACACTCACAGTTCCATTCCGGCAAACTGAATGTCTGATTTTCAAATCCAAAAATCGAAATTAATTTAATCCAGTTTGATCGAGACTGACTTCCTTCTTGTAGTGTCTGGTTCTACTTTGTCTTCATCCTCTTCTGAAATGATGTCGTCGTTGTAGTGTATGTTTGAACATTTCCGTGGCAGCGTCACCGTCGGCTCAGCGACAGACGGTCTCCTCGGAAGACCAACATCGCTGTGTCGGCGCAACACGATGTTTTCCGGAACTGTGCGCTCCACTTCCGGTACCCACTCATTTCGTTCGGGCTCCAACATCGGACGGCCGAATGTCACAGTTCGTGTGTGTGGTTTGTGATCGGTTTTCTCGTTTTCTGTTCGCTTTACCGAATACACTTTTCTTCGCTGTGGCATAAGACGTTCAAGTTGTTGCCATCTTTGTAACCTTTGTTTACCTTCACCATCCTTTAATTTGGACACCAAGTGGGCACTGGCACGAAATCCAGGCGTTTTAATCTCTTTGACCAGGTCCATTCTGTATGCTTTCCACATGGAATAGCTTCTGTAGGAGTGAAGTAATGATGCATCCGAAGGGTACCTGTATGGTTAATGAGTGTACAGTCAGTACATATTATGAAATACACAAAGGCCTAAAGTGAAGCAAACATTTAAAACAGCAAAACGTTAAGTGTTATCAAATATTTGACCGATCAGCATACTGTTTGGACATTATTTGTAAAGCCTCGTTCTGTACATTTATTTTTTAACATGGATACGATTTAAACATTCGTGCTTGACCATTCACTTGATGTAATTGCATAGCAAAGGGCTGCTGGTTGGGGATTTATAGTCCTTCCCAGCAGTGAACTTCGTTTTCTTACTATGGTATGCATTACAATGTATTTATTTCTGAAACAATTGTTTTTTAAATTGCACTCAAAAATAGTGTGTGTTTGGGGGAGGTGTGTGTATGTGTGTGTGTGTGTGTGTGTGTTGTTGTTTTGTTTTTGTTATTTCCAAACACTTTTACTCTTCATTTTCTGTCAAATGAAACTGAAATTATTTACAAAAAAAATAATGTTCATGGAGGCTGGCTTCCTTCTTTACGTGTGTGTATTGTTATTATAACTAGTTTATATTTTTGTAGTTTTTTTAATGGGAAAATTTCACCTCAACCAATGTACACTTAAATATTTACTGTATTGTATTGTATTGTATTGTATTGTATTGTATTGTATTGTATTGTATTGTACTGTACTGTATTGTATTGTATTGTGCCAATAAATTGCATTTTGTGTTGTAATACATTTTGCAATAATAGCAATGTAGGTCATAAATGATTTGAACAAAAACAAAACAAAACAAAAAGCAACAACAACTTTTAAAAAACCTCGAACAATATGGCTGAATCTACCAAAGGCATTTATGTTAGCTGCATGTAACTACCATAATTAGTAGCGTGCGTTTTATCATTTATGTCTCGGATGACCCATTGGGTTTTCTCCCGTCTCAGTTAAGCCTACCGCACACGAGAGCTATCAGCTGAGCAAAACGTTACTTGAGACCTTTTGCTCAGCTAATAGCTCTCGTGTGCGGGCAATTGTGCTGAGTTTTTCGTCTCTCGTGATCGTGAGGAAAATATCTATCGTGTTTGATATTTTTGGTCACGCGTGGCAAAAATCTCACCGTGTGCGGGCTACGTGAGCTATCAGCTGAGCTGAATTTACTAACTGACCAATGGAAACACAAACATTGCGTTAGAGTGACGTCATCGCTACAGTTGTAAGCAAAGTAGCTCAGCACTTAGCTCATCGTGTGCGGTGAAATTGTTCAGAGCTATCAGCTGAGCAAAAAGTCTGAAGTAACGTTTTGCTCAGCTGATAGCTCTCGTCTGCGGTAGGCTTAAAGTGTCCCACGACTTGTATATAAAAGGTCGTATATAAAGATCCCTTTTTCTAATGCAATTTTTTTTTAGCTGGTTTCCTTTAACATTCAGCAGCCGAAGAGTAAGTAGTTAATGTGTTTTACGATAAATGTAGGCGTTTAACCATGTCCATACGTCATACACTGGTCGCATTAAGACTTACACGAGTCTAAATTAAAGACGCGACAGTCGCCTTTCATAAGTTCGGCCCTACAGAATAGTATATCGTACACGTACTTTTCGCAGGTGCTAGCAACACCTTTGGCATGTTCCAGAGCTGAGTTCGATGCGAACTCGTAAAACTTCTCCCGGTGTATTTTCAACATCTTGGCGCCCACGCTTACCAGCATCATAGGACTGCCGTCAATTCTCTCTTGTGGACTAGCGATGCAAGACAAATCCTGAACACAACAACAATATGTATTTAACTGAATATAGGAAAATGACCATAAAAACTCATAATGTTTATCTAAGAATAAGCAAAGGTGTAAAATGGCGAATGGATGGGTGGTACAATATATTAGAGTTTAAAATTTCTCTACAATATATTAGAGTTTAAGATTTCTCTACAATATATATTAGAGAGTTTAAGATTTCTCTACAATATATTAGAGAGATTAAGATTTCTGTACAGTATATATTAAAGAGTTTAAGATTTCTCTACAATATATATTAGAGAGTTTAAGATTTCTCTACAATATATTAGAGAGATTAAGATTTCTCTACAGTATATATTAAAGAGTTTAAGATTTCTCTACAATATATATAAAAAAAGTTTAAGATTTCTCTACAATATATATTAGAGAGTTTAAGATTTCTCTACAATATATTAGAGAGATTAAGATTTCTCTCCAGTATATATTAAAGAGTTTAAGATTTCTCTACAATATATATTAGAGAGTTTAAGATTTCTATACAATATATTAGAGAGATTAAGATTTCTCTACAGTATATATTAAAGAGTTTAAGATTTCTCTACAATATATATTAGAGAGTTTAAGATTTGTCTACAATACATATTAGAGAGTTTAAGATTTCTCTACAATATATTAGAGAGTTTAAGATTTCTATACAGTATATTAGAGAATTTAAGATTTCTCTACAATATATTAGATAGTTTAAGATTTCTATACAATACATATTATAGAGTTTAAGATTTCTCTACAATATATATTATAGAGTTTAAGATTTCTATACAATATATTAGAGAGTTTAAGATTTCTCTACAATATATCAGAGAGTTTAAGATTTCTCTACAGTATATCAGAGAGTTTAAGATTTCTCTGCAGTATATTAGAGAGTTTAAGATTTATCTACGTGAGTTCCCGCGTAACGCGCCTCCTACGTGTGAGGTGTATCTAGGTCAGGGAAATCTCTTTGCACGGACATGTGGTTCTCGTTTTTTGTAAGTTGCTACATTTGTTTTCTCATGAGATAGCATGTAGTAAATGTACATGTAATTAACAGCGAAGCGATATACATTAAGTTAATGTGTTGAAGAACATTATAAAACCAAAAAATAATTTCGATCTTCATATATGAGTATTTCTATGAAATCGTTAATTCAAAGCAGACATGATTTTAACCAGTGTAAAGTCGTAAATCTAGCTCGGTTTCAAGCAACAAATATAAAATTGTCCTTTAATCAAATAGTCCAATATGTTCCTGTTAGTACCAAATGAAATGTTCTCGTTCCAGCCAGTGCTCCACAACTGGTGTAACAAAGGCCGTGGTATGTACTATCCTGTCTGTGGGATGGTGCATATAAAGATCCCTTGTTGATAATCGAAAAGAGTGGCCCATGAAGTGGCGACAGCGGGTTTCCTCTCTCAATATCTGCGTGGTCCTTAACCATATGTCTGACGTCATATAACCGTAAATAAAATGTGTTGAGTGCGTCGTTGAATAAAACATTTCCTTCTTCCTTCTTCCAAATGAAATGAACATACACATGTATATTTAAGAATACTGTACTCCTGTTTTGTATGCATTTGTAAAACCACACGTCAACGTGAGAAAATTTCAATTCTCAAACTGTTTTGTTTGGGGTTGTTTGTTTTTTTCGTTACTGTAACTACGTGTACCCAACACGTCCGCGAGCCACTGCCTGTCACATGTTTGACGGACTTTACGCATAGAAAAATCTTAAACTTGTGAATCCACGTGTGCATATGTACTGGTACATGGGAAATATGGATGGTTGAATGTATGGATATACCAGTGGTTGGGTTTGGACGTCTGTTTGTGTTTATATAACTACTTTTTAAACAGTTACCTGTGTGTCTAGATGTTTTTTCCTCCCTAAACCTGCGAAAATAATTATTCATAAAATTTGAATTGAATACAAACTCACAAAGACTTCGTTCTCCATAAGAACTCCGATATGCAGGAAAACGACGTCTGCCCCGTTGTGTGCGAGCCTGCCCTTCATATAGGTGGCCAGGGTCACGGGGCCACTGGCGGCTTCCAGCGCCTTCTTCTTCTCGTTCTCCTCAACCTCCTCGATGAACGCTTTACTGCGCTGAAACAGCAGACGACAATTAGGAAAAAACGCTTCAAAGATGCATGTAAGAATAAATCACTGAAAATTATATTTTTTTTAAAGTCGAAGACACAAGTTTTAGTCACGAAGTTTGGTTAATTTAGAACTTGTAACACATCTGGATCAAATAAATAAAGTTTGTTTTGTTTAACGACACCACTAGAGCACATTGGTTAATTAATCATCGATTGTTGGATCTCAAACATTTGGTATTTCTGACTCGTAGTCGTCAGAGGAAACCCGCTACATTTTTCTAAGGCAGCGAGGGATCTTTTATATGCACTTTCCCACAGACAGTAAAACACATATCACGGCCTTTGGCCAGTTGTGGTGCACTGGGTGGAACGAGAAAAAACCCAATCAGTTGAATGGATCTACCGAGATGATTCGATCCTGCGACGCAAGCACCTCAAGCGAGCACTCAACCGACTGAGCTAGATCCCGCCCCATACATCTGTATCAAGTTACAATAGAGTGAAACAAGAGTACATGGAATTATTATAGACGCAACATAGAACACACACATCATCATTAGATTCGTCAATATTGATAATTCAGAAAAACAATTTTATCACAAGCTATTTGATGTGATTATTGTCACCTGGTAGATTCGGTTATTTCGATAATATGAGGACGGACATCCGCTGTTGTTACATGATTATTAAACAAATATAAACTAGCACTAAGGGATTTTGTTTGAAATGCCCCTTCAAAAAACACCATTCTTTAACCACAGATAGCACGTGCCACAGAGGATTTACATTAAGAAACACATCAGAAAATATCACGTCCTTTATTAATGGGATATTACTTTAAGACTGTTGGATTGCTACATACTTTCGGCTACATATTTAACACGATTTTTCTATGACAATAAACAAAAACCGTATATTTAATTCAATAACGATCACAATACTGTCACAGTGTAACATTTACAAATACATTCAAATGTCATTTATATATTTAGGTTTCATGTATGATTCAATTAATTGTTTGGTGTCACCTGCCAGTTATGCAAGAACTTAGTTTGTAGTTAATTGGGGGCTAGCAATCAAGACAAGACAAGACAAGAATTCTATTCTCATAAACTGCACCAAGTGCAGTATGGAGAAAATATAAACAAAATAAATTACAAAGTGTTTTCTGTAGTGGTAATTGACATAATATTTAAATAATATTAACCCGGAAGACTGACCCTGTCAATGACAATTTGCAAATATTTACATAGTTTACACAAAAGAGGTTTTTTAGTTGTAGAAAATAACTGGTAAAAGGTAATTGCACTTGCTCTATTTGTATAGTAAGTAGGTATATACACATTTCGCTCAGTAGATAAAGACGTACATTTAAAAATACAGTGAAACTCATCACCAACATCAGTGTTGCACAAGTGACATATTCTGTTTTCTCTCTCAATATTAAACCATCTACCGGTTTCAATAGGAAGTCTGACATTACCAGTTCTAAATTTACAAAGAATTCTAGCATTTTTTGTTGAGAGTTTCAACAAATAATTTTCTAATTTAAATTCATGCTTGAACATTCTGTAGTTGATACCTTTTCATGAGTCAAATTTATCACTATTCCATTTTTGTAAGTACTGGTCACATAGTATTCGTTTAACTGCATGTTTTAACCACAAAACATCCACCTGTGTACATGAATATATATTACATAAACCACGTTCATCTAATATACGTTTTATAAAGGATAACCAAGTGCATGGTATAGCATTAACGTTGTGGTTATATGATGCCAACATGTATAATATACCAGACAATTTAGATTTTCTACTATTAACAACATTTGCCCAGTATGTAATCATTCTAACTTTAACACTAATAGACAGTGGGTATCTACCTAATTCACCATAAATCATAAAGCTTGGTGTCGACTTATGAACACATAATATATATTTGCAGAACTTGAGGTGTAATCGTTCAATGATATCTAAATTACTGAAGCCCCATATTTCACATCTATATAATAATATAGGTTTTACAATCCTGTCGAACAGGTCTAATTGACAATCGATTGATAAATGGAACTGTCTGCATTTTTGTAATAGAAGGCTCGATTGATTAGATCTTTCTTAGCATTTGTGAATGACCCAGATTTACTCAACACAAGCCCAAAGTATTTAACTTCAGTTACGATTTCTACGTTTTTTTTATTATATGTAAATTGATTCTTTTTTGTTTTTCAGTTGCTTCTTGAAAAAAATCTAAATTTTAGTCTTGGCTGCATTACTAAGTTTCCATGTTTCACAGTATACTTGAAAACAATCTAGTTGATGTTGTAGGTCACCTGCTGTTTCAGCTAGTAGTACAGTGTCATCAGCATATAGTAACACAAATAACTTAATATATACATTAAGATCTTTCAGATCAATGAGTGTGAAACTAAATTACAGCAATCAAGAAGACTATGGATTTTAACTGTCGCCCCCAGATACAGCTTAAACCCATGGCAATTACGAGTCAACAAACACATGTATCTGATAAATATTCGTTTTTCTATACATGAAAATATGTGGACTCAGTGAGACCGAAGGGGAGACTCAAGGTGGACAGCTCTACTGTTCATTCCCTAGTGGTTCTCAGTCGCAATGTCAACTCTATCGGGAGACGTGTGTCATTCACATATGAGCTGAGACATGTTTCATGTTTCACCAACTTATGGCTTCTGTTCCTTCATTTACATTCATCAGAAAATAAGACGAAACAGGAAAAAAAATACTATGTGTTAATACTACAGTACAACTCACTATTTAGAAAACACAACCGTTTTGTGAAGTCACAGCGTGTCAAAGATTATGGTCAGTATTGTTTGGTACCACATGTTTTTCTGACAAACACGTCCGATTTCAGTTATGTTCGTTGTTCTCATCTGTTATAGCCCTCTCCGGGTCTCGTCATTGTTTCTTTTGTTAAAAGTGTATCATAACCTACATTTTTCGTAGAGCAGAGTGCACATTAAGTCAATACTTTTCTTAATGTGCAGGACGTGTTGCTTCCCTCTATTTAGCAAATTTAAAATAGCGGGGGAAGTTTTGAAGGTTGTCGTTCGAAGATTTATTTTGTCAATAATATAATTAAATGACGCAAGTACTTCAATCGGGATTTTGTGAGTATGGTATGTTATACATTTTTGGTTTGTGTGTCCATTTGTTGCACTTTTTCGGTTGAGAAACGGTTGAAACATGGTGCCACAAGTTTTGAATACCAGCTATATATAGGGTAATGTAACCATTTTCGGACATAGAAAGAACCACACTTTATATGTCCATTCGGACTAGATTTTTCCTTAGACAGTGTTATACCCATGACCAAAACTTTAGGAATATTCACCGATACCCCTCGTAAAGTGTGAGTATAACTATTACTAATTACTGTGTGTACTATTCAAATCAGTGTGACGGTTCTAGTTTACCTTGTGGTTCTGAGACTGGCTGTATTCCAGCGCAAGAGTGCCGAGCAGTCTGTGTTTGATATTCTTGTTCTTATCATCGCCTTCCGAGTCAATTTCCATCTTCTCCTGGTCGCCAGATGGCGTAAAGGTTTTCAGCAAATCAATGACCTCATCTGATAGAATGACGGTGGAGCGCCGACTACTAAGTCGGGAACCTGGTCTTGGTTTGGCTTGTTTTAATTCTAGACATCGGATCACGTCACACTTGCCCTGGAAGTAAATATTATGGAGTTGGCATGCCCACTTTCAACAGCTCGGAAGATGGTTTCGGTTGTACTATATCAAATAAATTCTCAAAGGCGACCATGTTAACGTTTGTGTTTAAAAACAAAACAACTATATGCAATATATCAGCCAAATGTTGACCCATAAATATCAGTACTACAACCCCTACCTCAAAGTATTAACTGAAGAAAATGGTACCTTTCATGACTCATTTTCGATATAACTGGATGTTTTTACAACATCTCTATATACAATTTTATTTCATCTAGCACAACTGTGTCTACTAGCCTTGTGCTTGAAACATGTATGGGTACCTGAAAACAAAGTACTCAAATTTTGTGCGGAACTAGGGTAGTTATCGACGCTACCCGTTATCTCTGAAATGAGCAGCTTCATCTCCAATTTTTTCTGATTCACTTTAAGGGTGAGGGGTGGTAGTATTTATATCCATGGTGTTTATGTCGATTGATACGTTACAGGTAGGAGTTTTAGCCACATATGTTACTAGTGTCGTCTATGGGATTTGATTTGGTAGTATATACCCTTAAACCGAATAACCGATATTGCTATTGGAAAACAGGCATTTTTTAAACGCATCAATGTTTGCGTTGCGTCAGTTCTGATTTACTTCTGATTTTAATTATATGAATTTCCGCCGTATTTTATAAACGCTTTTAGTAACCTTCTATAGTTTGTGTGGCCAGAGAACAGGTAATAATCTGTTTAGCTAATCACAATCGGAACTTTAAATCAAAAAATTTATCTCGATGCAAACATTTTATAAGTCTTCTCTGTGTTTGTACAACGTAAATTAAGGTTAACTCAGCACTAGCGTTTTAACTTACATCTTAAATCAGAAACCTACATGTATATAGTTTGCCTTTTGGCTGGTGCTATTGATTTTTCTCTTCTTCTTTTTTTCTTCTTTTCTTTTTTTTTTTTTTTTTTTTTTTTTTTTGTTAACTGAAAAGCGAAATCAGTATTTCAAATATTACGCAACAGCTTTTCTCTGATTTCTTTTTAATCTTGCTATTTACTTTCTGCGGACTTTTTAAAAATTCTTACTAGTTAGTTCATTTATTAAGAAAAAAGCTCACTGTTACGATGTATGTATGTCAGTAGCAGATAGATCATAGCTACCAACTTGTTATTGACTGAAAGCCGAGCAGATTAGATATAATTTAGACCTTTGCGACATATATCTGACTTTTAGTGCACGATACTTTTATTAATATCTTAAAACAAAGGGTGTTTCTGTGTTCACTGGTATGCTGTTATATTTAATGTCCATACAAGCGCGCGTCGAAATTCTAACGTCGGACATGTTGGTCTAATCTGGGGGGAAAATGTTTTATATTTGATCAAATACACAGACTCTCCCTACATATGTATAACTGGTTCAGACATCAAGGCAAGGAACTTGATATATATCAGATCTAAAAAGTGAATGTTTTCACCAGTACACTTAAACCTGTCATACTTAAAGTATGTATTGTGTGGTGTACGGACATTTCTGTCTGACCAGTAGGTATTGTATATACAATTAAAATTACGCAAATCAAGCTAACTATTGTATTTGCTGTTAAATCATTTTCGTTCACATTTACATCTTTCCCTCTCTGTCTCTCGTTCTATCTTTCTCTCTCGCTTTATCTCTCTCGGTCTATCTCTCTCTCGGTCTATCTCTCTCTCTCTCTCTCTCTCTCTCTCTCTCTCTCTCTCTCTCTCTCTCTCTCTCTCTTTGTTGTGCGTCATTCAGTAAAACATTTATGTCCTCTCTATCTCCTTTTCTGTCACTCTGTCTCATTACCACCCTCTTTTTCTGTCACTCATTCTTACTCATTCAATTTCTCCGTTGCACCTAAACCCGCCCATCTTCTGCATTTCTAATAAAATAATATCCATCATGATTAATGCCCGCTCATGCATCTGGCCGTGAACTGTGTTCGCCCCTTGGCGTGGTATATTGATTGATTCGCTTACCTCCACGCAGATATATATCCAATCTTCGTATTGACTGTTCGTCACGATCACTTGATTTGTGGGATACTGAAGTTAATACAGTGGATCATTAATTAAACAAATGGGCACAATGTATTAATAAATAAACCGAATGCGTCTTGAAGAACACGGTCTCATATAGATATACACAGACATTAATCTGCATGTACATAGATATTGATTTAGTCTTTAGACGTGTCTGTGACTACATGTGTGCGTGCGTACGTGTGTGCGTGTGTGTGTGCATGCGTGTGTGTGTGCATGCGTGCGTGCAATGATTTGTATCGATTCGATCACGCATAAAATATTTTATGCGTGTCTAGATTTTCAGCCGTTTATGATGAAATACTGTATTGAAACAAAAACACAAATGGAAACCCATAAAACGAGGTGTTTAAGCAATGTAAATGTGTATAGTTACACGCGTGTAAGACGTAAACAGGCTTTGTAAATGTGTGTAGTTACACGCGTGTAAGACGAAAAACAGGCTTTGTAAATGTGTGTAGTTACACGCATGTAAAACATAAACAGGCTTTGTAAATGTGTGTAGTTACACTCGTGTAAGACATAAACAGGCTTTGTAAATGTGTGTAGTTACACGCGTGTAAGACATAACCAGGCTTTGTAAATGTGTGTAGTTACACGCGTGTAAGACATAAACAGGCTTTGTAAATGTGTGTAGTTACACGCGTGTAAGACATAAACAGGCTTTGTAAATGTGTGTAGTTACACGCGTGTAAGACATAAACAGGTGTTGTAACTTCGGCCCGTAGTGTGATTCACATCCATTTAATGTTTCCCTTAATGTCGGAAAGCGGTAACCGTTTTCAATACGTATTAGAATACGTTGTAATTCGATAAAGAATACATCTGACAATATTCGACTCCTCCGGGAACATCCATATAAAGATCGTACGCAGAAACTCTGTGATGTTTTAACCCTCTCCGCCATGTACACCTTTTACATGGTCGATTATTGCCATCCCCACACATCCCATGTACGGGCGTACTACATCAATATTCCATGTTGAAAAGTGCGTCGGATACAATTAGGAGTTTGGATTCCATGTATTTTATACCTATAATTTTTAGAAATAAGTTTAAACTTAATATTGATATTTTTTGTTTCTTTTTTCATCTGAATTCAGTTGACTGGACTCCGCCCCCGTACACATAATTTCCGACCCCCGTGCCCCCACCCCAAGAACCCACCCACACCCACACACCCAGCCAGGCCTCACTTTATGGATAGCCATTTTGATCAAACTAAACGTGTTCACTGCATGAATTTAACAACGAAAGCGATTTGCTGTGAAAAACACCAATCGAAATTTGACTATAACGTGAATTATGTAATTATATATATATATATATATATGTGTGTGTGTGTGTGTGTGTGTGTGTGCGTGTGTGTGTGTGTGTGTGTGTGTGTGTGTGTGTGTTACCTCTTGGATGTATGCTTCGAGACAAAGATTTCGGAGAGCCGTGTTGGTCCACCAGCGATGAATAAATAGTTGATTTCGTCTGAAATAGTTCCAATTTGAATGGTTAATATAAAACTTAAGGTACTTTGTCCTCATGCAATACTGCAATGTAGGTTTGGGTGCAGTTTACAGTTACATACTTAAACTATTCCTTGCTGTACTGTGTGTGTTCTTGGTTGTTTTCGTGTTTAAAGAGAGGGCGGGACGTAGCCCAGTGGTAAGACGATCGCTCGATGCTCGGTCGGTGTGGGATCGATCCCCGTCGGTGGGCCCATTGGGCTATTTTTCATTCTAGCCAGTACACCACGACTGGTATATCACAGATCATGGTATGTACTACCCTGTCTGTGGGATGATACATATAAAAGATCCCTTGCTGCTAATCGAAACGAGTAGACCATGAAGTGACGACAGCGGGTTTCCTCTCTCAGTATCTGGGTAAATGAAATGTGTTGAGTGCGTCGTTAAATAAAACATTTCTGCTTCGTGTTTAAAGAAGATCAACGCAATGTCTTGGTGTGTGGTCAGTTTAATAATATTGAACTGTCACGATGTTTCACCATTCAGAAGTTAACAAGATTAAAACCATAAGCATCTATTTATTTTCCATGACATTTTAAACGTTTGGGTTAAGGGATGCAAGATGATTATTTACTCAGGAATAGCTTTGACTGGTTGTGTTAACGCCTGTTGATCTTCAAGACATTATCACGATATACAATCACTTGGCGTACGCTCTAATTTTCATAAGCATGGGGTCTTGTAGAAATATATTTTTGGATAGTCACAATTCTAACTGTTCTAATGAGCAGGTACACAAGCATTTGATCGTTTCCAGACACCACATCAGAATTTAGAGTTGTTGAGTGCTGGCTGAGTTTATAGATGATTCTACACACAAAGAATACTACGTGAGTGGCCGTTAGATACCATATATCTTACAAGTTGTTTTAAAACGTATCTAACGCGAGATAGCGAGTCAGACTACCATTTAAAAAACGAGTTGTAAGATAAATGGAATCTAACGGACAGGAATGTTGTATTCTATTTCTTACATATCCTGAAAAAAAAACCTAGTTGCAATCGCATTTTCCAACTAAAACCTATAACGGCCTTATGCTTGTACTTAAATTATGCGTCACAGACAAATCAATTTCAGGTTAACTTACTTGTCACAGAGTGATCTATTTCGATCGTGCTTTTATTCCATTGGATGTATGGCATTGGTGATCTCGTCATCACCTAGGAGCAGCCAGTCGTATGTCTTTTAATTGTTATCACACGTTTATGTGTTATTAGCATGTGCTACCGAAAATAACGAATGCTGTTCTCACCAACGGGTGTGTAAGAAACAGTTATGTCCCTCGTGAAATAAGTTTCATTGTCACTTGCTAAAGCTTCAGACAATTAAAAAATTATTTCACTCGGGACATGGGGCGAGACGTAGTCCAGTGGTAAAGTGCTCGCTTGATGCGCAGTCGGTTTGGGACCGATCCCCGTCAGTGGGCCCATTGGGCTATTTTTCGCTTCAGCCAGTGCACCACGACTGGTAAATCAAAGGCCGTGGTATGTGCTATCTTGTCAATGGGATGGTGCATATAAAAGATATCTTGCTGCTAATCGAAAAGAGTAGCCCATGAAGTGGCGACAGCGGGTTTTCTCCCTCAATATCTGTGTGGTCATTAACCATATGTCCGACGCCATATAACCGTAAATAAAATGTATTATAAGTACGTTTGACATTACTGAATGTGAAGAAACTGTTATTGCAAGTAAAAAGCTATGTTTTAGACATAAACAATATTGTAAGAGGATGTAGTAGCTTTAAGCTACATGTAGGGAAACTGAATCTTTCATATGTTTTAATTCTAAAAGTATAATGCTATTCGCTTGAGTTGGGGTTTTGTGTGACTTGTGTTCTAGTTTTTTATTCTGTTTGTTTGTTTGTTTTGTTTGTTTGTGTGTTTGTTGTTGTTGTTTGGGGAGAATTTTCTTTGCTACTGTTGTTGCTGCTGCTGAGGGTTTTGTGTCTTTTCTTTTATTTCTTGTCTGGTCATAATTATGTTTGTAACATTATTTTGCGCTAGACAGTTACTAACGTTTACTTTCACCTTAATATTTCCTCTTTCTCTTCAAGCTCTCGCTCGAATATTTTCGGACAGACTTTGGAGAAGACGGTTTTGTTGACCACCAGCAGTTCGCAGCTCTCCCGGACGGCGATCGTCGCTGTTCTTTTGATATCCTTGAGAAGTGCCAGCTCCTGTCAATACACACGACTCATTACTCGCCAACTCCTGTCAATACACACGACTCATTACTCGCCAACTCCTGTCGCTTTATTAATTTAAAACTCCCACAACTGCGATGAAAACAGAAGTAACGTCAAAGAGAATATTGCTTCCCGTTTCTCAGAATCTGAAAAGTGGAACTAAACAAGGTTGCCTTAGTCCAAATTAATTCCCACTGGTCACCAAGTCAACAATTTCCAGTATGATTAATATAACTATAGTCCGTCCCACGGGGAACGCCTCTTTCATACTATGGAATTTACTACAAGTTATTTATTTCTAAGCCGATTGTTTTTTAAATTGCACACAAAAATAGTATATTTTTGTTCTTTCCAAAACACCTTTACTTACCGGGTATCGTTTTACGTCAAACGAAACTGAAATTATTTACAAACCAAATATGTTTGCAGGACTATAGATTTATTCATTCACCGTTGCAAAGAAGGTGTCATTCCGTGTTACAGGTGGGGGGTTTTCAGTGAAAATGAGAAATGGCATTCAATAAATTTTAAGAATGTTTATACATGTAAGCATATTTTATTTTAACAAGAAGCAGTATTCGTACGCGTTCTGGTTAACATTCAAGCGTCTTCGAGTGACAACTGTCTACTTAAACCTCAAAAGATAGTTTATTAAAATCACTGCAATTTAATGAATTAATTTAACTTTATTTCACACTATCAAACATTGTTGTTTGCTAGTCCAGGACAAGAGAATTTAAATGTTCACAAAACTTTATATGTCGTTTTGAGATACATACCTGTTCTGTTTCACATCAAATGTAATTGGGGCTTATATAAACACACGACGAGCAAAAACAATACATTTGCTAAAATTGTGAAAGTTTAACCATTGAACAGTTGTTACTATTTAAATCTGTTTATCTATATACTCCTACTCCTATTACTACTTAGCACTATCTACTACAAAATGTATGCCTACTAATTCTACCACAACTAGTTATTGATGGTGAATGCATATATTGGTTAAGAAAACTACCACATAATGAATAATATTATTTTAAGTCTTGGATTTGCAAGACTCTTCACAAAACATGTCTGCTATCGTCTGTCTCCATCAGCTCGGTTCCAAAACAACAGATGATAGGCTGTGCTACGCTATGGTACATAGCCAGTCCTTTAGTTCCATAAGTAAAATTAAAGTTTATTTTGATTAACAACACGACTAGAGCACATTGATTAACTGATCATCGGCTATTGGATGTCAAACATTTGGCCATCAGAGGAAACCCGCTACATTTTTCCTAATGCATCAAGGGATCTTTTATATGCAATTTCCCACAGACAGGAAAGCACATGCCACAGCCTTTGACCAGTTGTGGTGCACTCGTTGGAACGAGAAACAACCAATCAGTTGAATGGATCCACCCAGGTGGTTCGATCCTGTGACGCACGTATCTCAAGCGAGAACTCAACCGACTGAGCTACATTCCGCCCCTCCCATGTCAAGGTAACCCGTATAAAAATCTTCGATTTGGTTAGCTATTTTGGCTAGTATGTGACAAGTAGCAAGTGGAGGGTTTCCCTACAAAATGAGTTAAGTGTGTAGTGTCCACTATCTCATCTTGAGACGAAACCCTTGAACAAAACAAAATGTCGGACTTAATGTCATAAATAACTTGAAACGTTCATTAAAACGTATGCCAATGAAGACTTGTATTCAGGAACTAAGAGTGAAGGAAATGGTATTTTTCGTGCTGGGAACTCGAGCGCAGCGTGATGAAAAAAAAGCTGTACTTTCATTTCGGCTGTAAATTGAACAAGCCGATCAAAGCAAACTAACATCAGCTATGGAACATTCATTTAGTGATTTGAAATCGTATATGCCTCCGATAGAGATAATTGTGAGAGAGTTATACTGATGATATCCGTAATACGCAGTGGTAGACATTTCGACCTACACATTAATTATCATATAAATCTGCTTCTCTGCCTTGTATTTTAATTTACTTCTAACTGTGGAGTGGGTTGCATAGAAAGTACTTAGGCTAACCAGTCAGTGTATAATGTAGTATTCATATTTAGCAATAGCATCTAAATACAGTCAGTCTCTCTCTATCTCGCTCTCTCTCTCTCTCTCTCTCTCTCTCTCTCTCTCTCTCTCTCTCTCTCTCTCTCTCTCTCTCTTGTGCGTCATTAAGTAAAACATTTCTGTCCCCTCTATCTCTATTTCTGTCACTCTGTCTCATTACCACCCTCTTTTTCTCTCACTCATTCTTACTATGTGTCTCCAAGCAAACCTCATTAATCCACCACTTCTACAAAACAAGCAACAGAGGCTAACGGAAATGTATCTTACAACTTAGCACTGGTGAAGCAATGCTACTGTTAATCAAACAACAAAAACAAATGGAGGGAAAACAAAATAAAACAAACAGCGGCTAGTCAAGGGCGGATCGTATTTGATAACAGATTATTGCATAAGTTGAATAAGGTGACAAACGTATATGCATTGTTTATGATGACAGCGTGTTAAAAATAATATGTATAAAAACATAAATGACTTTCAGCATGGCTGTACACAGAAAGCACATTTCATCCAGTGTTCTGTGGTGGTGGTTTATATCGAACTATCAAGTACTTTCAACCAGTGTTCTGTGGTGGTGGTTTATATCGAAGTATCAAGTACTTTCAGCGTGTCTGTACACACAAAGCACATTTCAACCAGTGTTCTTTAATGGTGGTTTATATCGAACTATCAAGCACTTTCAACCAGTGTTCTGTTGTGGTGGTTTATATCGAAGTATCAAGTAATTTCAACCAGTGTTCTGTTGTGGTGGTTTATATCGAAGTATCAAGTACTTTCAACCAGTGTTCTGTTGTGGTAGTTTATATCGAACTATCAAGTAATTTCAACCAGTGTTCTGTTGTGATGGTTTATATCGAAGTATCAAGTACTTTCAACCAGTGTTCTGTGGTGGTGGTGGTTTATATCGAAGTATCAAGTACTTTCAACCAGTGTTCTGTTGTGGTGGTTTATATCGAAATATCAAGTACTTTCAACCAGTGTTCTGTTGTGGTGGTTTATATCGAAGTATCAAGTACTTTCGTATTTGTGAAAAAGTGCATATAAAAGACCCATTACTAAATAGTAAAAGCGATCTATGTGGTGGAGTAGGGTTTCTTCTAATTCCCAACACTAGGTTGTTATGTGCACCTATGTTTTACATATAATGCCTGACGATTATACAATGTGAAGTAAACATTCCTTTCCTTTCTTTCATGTGCCATGTAATATTTATTTTACGCTTTATTTTTGTCCAATATCAGAAATCTTGAAGAAATCACCGCACCGTCTGCAGTGTAGAAAATTGTACGACTGAGGTTCCACAAGTAAACGTAGAAGATATATTTTATGATCCGCCCCCGTCCATCTAGTCCACTAAAAGCGGCTCGGGAGTCTAATGAACTAGTCACCCCAAACGAGTCTCCTCTAGAAAGCACGGCTTCCGTCTTGGTGAAGCGTTCTCCGGAAGATGTGACGTCATTCACGTTAACAAACACAGAGCCAGAATACACCAAGTAGAAGTTCTGTCCTATATGTCCTTGACGCAAGATAACCCGGCCCTCCGTAACCCTAAATAGGACAGTTTAAATCATTTATTTTCATCTGTGCGTTTCTGCCGTGAACACAGCGCGAAACATGGTCGAAAGTTTGTTGACGCATTAAAATGGGTCATATCTTAAATAATAATAATAATAACAACAACAACAACAACATTCTGAGAGTACTGCTAAAGCAATACGTGTCCCCTACCGGGCCTAAACACATTTTTGGATCTCTTAAGTTCAAGGACCATAACTCTAAAACTATATATAAAATTCACCCCTCCTGCCCCGGAACCACTCACTGGCTATATCAGAGACTGCATGCGTGGTCGGCGTACCTGAACCATTAAGGATATGGGCATGTTAATAGAGTTCCCAGTCCCAGTATATAAAAATCATCATCTCAATACCGTCAGGCATTGCAAAAAAATAAAAAATCAGAAAAGCAAATTTGCATATCTCCCAAGTCCAAGCGTCATAGCTCTGTCAAAAAATGGGTAAATTGCCATGAAAATCAACTTGATCAGTAAGAGTACATGATAAAGCTATATATATACACAATTTCAGATCAATATCTTGAGGTTGAAACCTATAGTCACTTCCGGTTGGACCGAAAGGGGGCTAATAACCATGAACAAATGAAACATTAGTTACATTTAAGAAATATATATATACGAGTATATAAATATAAATATATATATATATATATATATGGTCTAACGGTCACCTGTATAAAACGGCCACCTGTCCTTAACGGCACCATAATTCCCGCCCAATGCATTTCCTTCTTTATTTTACCTGTATGTAACGGACACCTGTTAACTGCTATAATGGCCACAAAATTACAATGACCACTATTTTTTTTCCAATATTAGCAGTTGGACTTGCCATAACGGATACGTCACAATATAAAGTTATTGTTCAACTTAAGTTGAAATAAAACAGATGCATGCTCCAGTAGGTCATTTAATTTACAATGCGACTTGTTATTGGTTGAAGTAAGGCATGTGTTGAGCTTACGTATATATTCGACTTTTCAACTCTGACAAGTAGTGTATTCCAAGGTGTGTGATTGCTGCTAGTCAGACAAGCAGTTCCGACAATCTGCCACCAGGTTTGTTCAGCCATTACACATCGGCAAACTGACACTTTTTCAATGTATAATTATTTCTTATCTATCATAGATAACATAATGCAGTGAAAAGCAATTAAAGATAAATGACTTTTTCAAAAAGTGTGTAATAGAATGAGTTTCGACAAAAGTTTAAATAACATTTTTATGTAGTAAAAATTAAGTTTTTCTCTTTGTTTTCTTTTTTTTATATATATTTTTTTTTTTGACGTATGTTGATATTTGTGCATTCCAGTTTTATATTGGGTTTTTTATAGTAAATTGTTTTATAATATGCGTTTTCCATTACCTGTATATAACAGTCACCTGTCCATAACGGCCACTTTTGCCAGATCCCTTGAGTGACTGTATACACACACACACACACACACACACACACACACACACACACATACACACACACACACACACACACACACACATAGTTTTCATACCAGTCAAACTTGAGTTAATTTCAAATGACACAAAATACGTAATAAACGAAACATCGAGACAGATGTATTCGGTCTAACGTTCAATAATGAAATTAGTTTAAAAGACAAATGCCCTCTCAAGCGTTTAAGCCGATGCAGAGGATGTACTCTAACACTAAATTATTAGGCGTCATTATTAATAAAAACTAATATTTCTTCACATTATTAGTCTAGAGGCGGCGGGACGTAGCCCAGTGGTAAAGCGTTTGCTTGATGCGCGGTCGATGTGGGATCGATCCCCGTCAGCTGGCCCATTGGGCTATTTCTCGTTCCAGCCAGTGCACCACGACTGGTATATCAAAGGCCGTGGTATGTGCTATCCTGTCTGTGGGATGATGCATATAAAAGGTTCCTTGCTGTTAATGGAAAACATTTAGCGGATTTCCTCTCAAAATTACAAAATGTTTGACATCCAGTAGACGATGATTAATAATTCAATGTGTTCTAGTAGTGTCGTTAACCATAACAAATTTCTTATTAGTCTAGATCTAGATTAGACTGACACCGGACACGTGTCAGCGACCTTGTCTATCGGCTTGGAGATGTAAACTGAATTAGCTTTGAGAGCGCCTCTGCACTTCCATTAAGACTTGGTTCAGATTCAGCGTAAAGCTGACTGATGTCACTGACACAATCTGTGATGAGCACCACAGCTCTGGCTCTGGTGTGGTTCCCATCTGTGTCTGTCCTGCCTCAAGTGGACAGGATCTGGCTGGGGCACGTGAGGTCGTATGGTCGATCACGGCTAGGAGATTTGTTTTATTTCCCGTTTCATCCAGTCCTCGAAAACTTGTTTATCTATGACAGAGTACCGTTAAAATACCACTTCCTTTTGACCGAAAGAGTAACCAAGCGATGCCCTTGCCCTCCTCCTCCAATGAAAAATTAAAGTTTGTTTTGTTTAACGACACCACTAGAGCATATTCATTTATTAATCATCGACTATTGTATGTGAAACATTTGGTTATTTTGACATATGGTCTTAGAGAGGAAACCCGTTACATTTTTCCAAATAGGTCAGGACACAGGCATCGAAATAAGTCGAAAACGGTCGTTCAGGTTACCGGGAGGTTATCACATGTTAGAAAAGTCTAGAACGGTGTTTCGTTCTCGACAAAAATTTCAACGAACTGTAGTTTCGTTTCCGAACGTAAACCAGGCAATGCATTCAGGACTTCTGCGTTTCATTATCTCGTCAGGAATTGCATCGATGTTCGCGCGCAAGTCACTACGCGTTTAAGCAGCGTCCACTAGATGAATTTATGTCCGCGTTTTGTTTTCTCGTACAAAATTGCACCGATGTTCGTGCGCACTTGTGCAATTGCAGAGCAATTTTGGCAATCCGCGTTTAAGCAGCGTCCACTAGATAAATTTACTTCCGGATTTCGTTTCTCGTACCGATGTTCGCGCGCACCGTTACAATTTCAGAACGACCGCGTAGTAGTAACAGGAATTCAATTCTAACTTTCATATAGTTGTGGAAACCTATAGGTTACCAGACTATATTTTGTGGTAACCTGTAAATGGGTTACCAGACACAATGCTTATTTCGATGCCTGAGGA